>NC_134360.1:241756873-241952185 GCF_048569485.1 Anomaloglossus baeobatrachus
CTCCAAGCTATCTCAGCTTCTCCAGCTGAGATTATTGCGGTTGCACATAACTCTGCCACCCAGGTTGTGTCCTTCACTTCTCAGGCGTAGGTTTTCTCGTTCTATGCCATGAACGCCGTTCCTGGACTCTGCGAGCCGTACAGCGGTAGCATCCACCAATTCAGTGGCAGTCTGCAGGGCCATGTGGCTACGTGAATGGAAGGCAGGCTCTGCTTCCAAGAAGTTCTTAACCGGTTTGCCATTTTTATGGCGACCGTTTGTTTGGCGAGCAATTGGATGAAGTTACTAGACAGTCTCGTCCTTGCCGCAGTCCAAGACCGATGGGTGAGAGACATCCTGTCTCACGGTTACAGGATACAGCTCTGCTCTCGTCCTCCGACTCGTTTCTTCAGAACATCTCCGCTCCCCGAGCGAGCCGATGCACTTTTTCAGATGAACACTCTGAAGTCTCGATGTCACAAGGAGACTTCCTAGCATCAATTGACATCAAGGATGCTTATCTCCATGTGCCGATCACACCCGAGCTTCAACGCTTTCTGCGTTTCGCCATCAGGGATGAACACCTTCAGTTCGTGGCACTGCCATTCGGCCGGGCGACAGCCCCACGGGTCTTCACCAAGGTCATGGCAGCAGTGGTGGCGGTCCTACAGGGCCACTCGGTGATCACTTACCTAGACGATCCTCTAGTCAAGACACCCTCCTGGGTGGCATGTCAACACAACCTGACCATTGCTCTGGAGACTCTCCAGGGGTTCGGGTGGATCATCAAAATTCCAAGGTCAAAACTGACACCGACCCAATCACTGACTTATCTCGGGATGGAGTTTTATACTCTCTCAGCGATAGTGAAGCTTCCGCTGCATAGTCAGCGTCCACTACAGACAGGGGTGCAATCTCTCCTTCGGGCCCAGTCACCCCTTGAGGCGCCTCATGCACTGTCCCAGGAAGATGGTGACAGCAAGGGAGGCAGTTCCCTTGCGCAGTTTCGTCTGCGTCCGATTCTATCGGACACCGCAAATGGGACAGGAGGTCGACGTCCCTAGACAAGAACGTCTCTTTCCCTTGCAGCAAAACCTCTCTTCAGTGGTGTCTTCTTTCCACTTCCTGGGCGAAGGAAAAATCCTTCCGGCCTCCAGCCGGGGCTGGGGTCACGACGGACGCGAGTCTGTCAGGGTGGGGAGCGGTCTTCCTTCACCACTCGGCTCAGGGAACCTGGACTCCGACAGAGTCCTCCCCTCGGTTCAATGTTCTGGAGATAAGGGCAGTGGATCTAGCCCTAAAGGTGTTCCAGCGGTAGCTGGACGGCAGGCAGATCCGAATTCAGTCGGACAACGCCAAGGCAATTGCGTACATCAACCACCAGGGCGGCACACGCAGTCGTCAAGCCTTCCGAGCAGTTCGGCGGATTCGGCTGTGGGCGGAAACCACAGCCTCCAACATCTCCACAGTTCACATCCCGGGCGTAGAAAACTGGGAAGCAGATTTTTCTCAGTCGCCAGGGCATGGACGCAGGGGAATGGTCTTCACCCGCACGTGTTTCTAGAGATCTGTTGCCGTTGGGGAACGCCGGACGTCGATCTAATGGCGTCTCAGCACTACAACAAAGTCCCGGCATTCATGGCTCGGTCCAAGGATCACACAGCTCTGGCGGCAGACGCGCTAGTTCACGACTGGTCGCAGTTTCGACTGCCTTATGTATTTCCTCCTCTGGCACTACTGCCCAGAGTGTTACGCAAGATCAGGTCAGACTGTCGCCGCACCATCCTCGTTGCTCCAGACTGGCCGAGGTGATCGTGGTACCCGGATCTGTGGCACCTCACGGTGGGTCAACCGTGGGCACTCCCAGACCGACCAGACTTGCTGCCTCAAGGGCCATAATTCCTTCGGAATTCTACGGCTCTAATCCTCACTGTGTGGTGGCTCCTAGCGTCATCAGGGATATCTCCAGATGTCATTGCCACCATGAGACAGGCCAGGAAACCAACGTCCTCCAAGATCTATCACAGGACTTGGAGGATCTTCTTATCCTGGTGCTCTGATCAGGGTTTTACTCCCTGGCCGTTTGCCTTGCCCACTTTCTTTCGCAAAGGGTGGCCTTCCTAGTGGCAGTCACATCACTCAGAAGAGTATCTCAGCTGGCAGCGCTGTCATGCAAAGCCCCCTTCCTGGTGTTTCACCAGGATAGGGTGGTTCTACATCCGGTCCCGGCCTTTCTCCCTAAGATATCCCCGTTTCGTCTTACCCTCTTTGGGGCCGCATCCAGTTCACCAATGTGAAAAGGATTTGCATTTATTAGATCTGGTGAGAGCACTCCGGCTCTACATTTCTCGCACGGCGCCCCTGCGCCGGTCTGATGCGCTCTTGTCCTTGTCGCGGACCAGAGTAAGGATTTCAGGTTTTTAAGTCAACCTTGGCTCGGTGAATCAAGAAACCGATTCTTGAAGCATACCGTTCTTTTGGGCTTCCGATTCCTGCAGGGCTGAAGGCCCATTCTACCAGAGCCGTCGGTGTCCTGAGCATTGCGACACCAGGCTACGGCTCGGCAGGTGTGGCAGGCGGCTACCTAGTCGAGTCTGCACACTTTCACGAAACACTATCAGGTGCATGCCGATGATTCGGCAGATGCCAGCCTAGGTAGGCGAGTCCTTCAGGCGGCAGTTGCCCACCTGTAAGAGGGGGCCGTTTTTCGGCTCTTTTTATCGAGGTATCTGTTACCCACCCAGGGATTGCTTTTGGACATCCCAATTGTCTGGGTCTCCCAATGGAGCGACAAAGAAGGGAATTTTGTTTACTTACCGTAAATTCCTTTTCTTCTAGCTCCTATTGGGAGACCCAGCACCCGCCCCTGTTCCCTTCGGGCTGTTGTTCTTTTGTGTACACATGTTGTTCATGTTGAATTGTTCTTTTGGTTCATGGTTTCAGTTCTCCGAACATCCTTCGGATTGAATTTACCTTAGACCAATTTATAAGTTTCCTCCTTCCTGCTTTTGCACCAAAACTGAGGAGCCCGTGATGCACGGGAGGGTGTATAGCAGAGGGGAGGGGTTACACTTTTTAAAGTGTAATACTTTGTGTGGCCTCCGGAGGCAGAAGCTATACACCCAATTGTCTGGGTCTCCCAATAGGAGCTAGAAGAAAAGGAATTTACGGTAAGTAAACAAAATTCCCTTCTTAATATTCTTTATGGCTAGCAGTTTTTATTAAGGGGAATCAATGCCGCCCCTCCCCCCTCTTTAAAGAACAAAAACCAAACACCCTCCAAATCTAACAATACAACGCTGTAGGGGAGTGAGACCCTATAAAAGCAACCTTGCTCTGTACCGGTTACTGAATGGCTTTTAATGCCGGTGTCTCAAGAGCAAGGAGTTCTCGCGTCTCCCGTCCGGGAGTTTTGGATAAACTTGTTCTTCTGTTCGCTGATCTTTATCCCCATTAATGTTCTCGCTCCTATTCTGCAGATTGGACACACATGGCACAGTTTGTGTTCGAAAACGACCTGAACAGCATCCTAAAGCTGGATACCCCCATCACAAACGCTCCGCTGGCACGATGGCAGCGCAAAGCGAAGGAGGGAGGCTGCTCGTCGGCAAACACATCGGTCAACTCCAGTATCGTGTCTCCCATGAAGGCGGCAAACAGATCCCACAGCTCCAGCAAGACGCCGTCAAAAACGCCAGGTGGGGCGCCTGTTCTGGCCGCGGGGGGGGCGCGCCTGTTCTGGCCGAGGGGGCGCCTGTTCTGGATATTGGGACGTTGCTCTGTGTGACGTTCCCTAATAGATGTTGGTGTTGTCACAATTCTGCATAATCTGAAGTCTCCCAGCATTGCCTGCTCACACATTATCTGCAGAGCTGCTTCCGGGAATGTCTCTTTAGAGGGGTTATCTGGATTTTATTTCTTTTTTTTTTCTACGATGTTTGAGTACTAGCACGCAGAAAGCGCTCTCCTGTTTGTCAGATCCAGCGCGCTCCCGTACAGTGTATACAGTACAGTGCCTGCGCTGCAAATACCTGGTCACATGACAGCACGTGACCGGAGCTTGTCGTGCAGCCACTGTACTGTATACACTGTACGGGAGCACGCCGAATCCGACAAACGGGAGAAACGCTGGATATGTCCTTAGCCTTCACCCTGTCACATCCACAGAGCAGCGGGCTCTTTTCCGCTCTGTACTGTCCATGGGGTGCGGCTGCTGACATGATGCGGATTGGCAGCCAGCTTCCCACAATTGGGCAGTAGGGCAACAGCTGGCAATCTGCTTCATGTCAGCAGTCGCACCCTGTCAACAGGACAGCCCGGGAGTAGAGGTGAGCTTTTGACATGAAGCAGCTGAATCACCAGTAGGAGCTGTGACCGTATAACAGGTAGTTGCTTCTGTGAGCAACTACCTGCCTGTAATTTTTAGGACCATACAAAAAAGAAAATTCTGGTCAACATTTTTTAATTATTCACTTAATGGGCAGAACCATGAAGTCCCTCATTCATAACTAGGTTGATGTTGACCGGTTCAGCTGATGGTCTGTGTATGGGGGCACCGGCCAATGGTGGTCAGAAGGTATTGATCGGACATGTCTGATTTCAGACTGTCAATCGCTTTATACTTTTGTAGATAAGTCGCCAGCTTTTTCCTAGAGAGTACACAATTAGTGCTCAGCTCTGCTTACTACTTGATTGCGCATCGGGGTACATGAGGGGCTCGGGCGGGTGCCTGGATGTCTCATCCATGAAACGACCACAAAGCACCGCCTTGCTTCACTGCATGGTGTGTGCAGGCGCCCAGGGAGAGCAGTCACTGGAGATAACAGTTTTCAGATGTCGTGTATCAAAGGGCAGGGGGGGGGGGGGCCTGAAACCCTGCCGCCCCCCCCCCCCCCAACTGCCCCGTCAGTGGCTTCCATTATCTAAAGAAAAAATAGATCCTATGTTTTCTCCTTGGCTTGTTGGGTGCAATGGTGAGGCTGGATCCTGGCCTCCATAATGAGGGATGGATGATGTGGTAAGCGGGAGTTTGTCTATTGGCTTCCACTATACTTGTTTGAGTTGCCCACTTTTAGAGCGTCTGACCTGCTTGTCTTCAGGAACGAGCACTTGAACACTTTGGTGCTCGCCCACCTATATACATGATCTCTCCACCGAACCAGTGCTCCTGTGTGTGGGGGAAATGGCCGATGGGCAGACGCTCGGCCTACAGCCGGCTTATTTGATACAACAGCTTTGGATGTTTGCACACTTACTGTAATATTGTTTCTCCAGGAAAATCGCAGGGGAAGCTGCAGGGTACGCCATCACGCGCTGGAGGGGATCGGTTTATTCCTAACCGCAGTGCCATGCAGATGGATGTGGCCAGCTTCCTGCTCAGTAAGGAGAATGAGCCGGCCGACCAGTCCCCGACAAAGAAGGTGAATATTGCATCCGCCATGGCTTGTTACTGGAAATCTCATGGACTTAAAGGGGTATTCAGGTGTCAAATCTGATCACTGATTTACAGGGTGAGAAGGTCTAGATCAGTGGATATCTCACTGAGACCCCACTAAGGCCTAAGACACACAGCATGAAAATCGGACCGAGTGGAGTGCAATAAAACATCGCATTCCACTCGGACCAATATTGGCCTGTGTCGGCACACATGAGCGATTTATTTTATCGGACAGAGTAAACAATCGCAGTATGCGGCGACTGTAATGCGATCCTTCTTCCGCACCCATTGAAGTCTATGGGGCGAGAGAGCGCACTGCACTTGCAGTACACCGGTGTAATGCGAGTGCAGGGAGAGAATGGCAATAGCAGACAACGGAGGAGATGGGGAGATAAATCCCTCCCTCCTGAGTGCCGGCCCACCCCCCCACAGCTTAGGTCCGAGCGCATGATCGGACCTCAGTCGCAGTGACACACTGCTCCTGCTGTGCTGCCATCGTGAGCAGAGTGTCCTGCGAGGATCGCATTAGTCCCTGTGTGGCCCCGGCCTTATCCCAAGAATCTGCTCTCTTCTTAATATGCATCGATCAGCAGTTGCCTGGTCCTTCTCTATGGGACTACAGCAGGCACAGCATAGCAGTGTCCTCCAGCAGTCACATAGGTGGACTTCTTATAACTGGAATAGTGTATGTGTATATATGTAGATTACGGACCATAGATCTGTAGGGTTGATCACATAAATGGGAAGGTAGGGGGGGGTTGGCTCCATAGACCCGCATTCTAAAAGTTATGTCCTCTTCACACACACAAACCTCTGTGTGATGGGGGAGGGGGGGGTGCAGGTGGGGAGTTAGAATTGAGGTCACGTAAATCAAGAAGAGCACCTCTGGTAGCCGGCGATCAAGAAGTGTTTTAATGCAATGGCACTACACCCATTTAGGAAGGTTTGGGGAATGTTTTGTCAGGAGGGATTCCTCAACGCCAGGCAGTGCGGTGCTAGCATTCTCCTTATGGCAGATTTTGGCCGTGCTTTGGGCTTTTGGCCTCACCCGTCTTTCTCCCACGTGTTACACAGGAGCAGCAGAAGGCCTGGGCGGTCAACCTCAATGGATTTGATATGGAAGATGCTAAAATCTTGCGTCTTGGTGGAAAGTCTCTCAATGCTCCTGAAGGTTTGTGACCTCTGTCTGGAATCCAAACTTTACCTGAATGGGCTGATCTGTAAAGAATAACACATGCTGCTCGGACTTGGTTTCTGTTCACATCTGTTCTACAGGATGGTCGGGTATTTCTGCTGATCACTGGCTTGGGCTATGTGCGCACTGAGCATTTTTGCACATTTTTCGGGTGTTTTTGGGCTCAAAACTGCATGACTTTGCTTCCCCAGCAAAGTCATTTTTGCTGTCCGCACACAATTATTTATGTATAATTTTTAACTGCGTTTTTAAGCTAAAAAAAAATGGATATATCAATTCTTTAAGTTTTCACCCATGCAATGCATTGTAAAAACACAGCCATAAATGCACCGAAACGTTGTAAAAAACATGTGCATTTTGCGGCCAAAAAACGCTGTGTGCGCACTTAGCCTTAGGCCACATTCAGATTGTTGTATAGAGGGGTGGGGGGGAGGGAATAATGGGTCATTGGCGTCCTCAAATTGGGAAAGTTATATTCTTGTCTGAATGGCAGGCTTCCACCGTGACTCATTGAGGACATGATTAAGATGTGTAAGCTCTGGATTGGCCCCTGTGAGCATTAAATAAGGCTGTGGTGTGTGTGTGTGTGTGGTGTTGGTGTGTGTGGTGTTGGTGTGTGTGGTGTTGGTGTGTGTGGTGTTGGTGTGTGTGGTGTTGGTGTGTGTGGTGTTGGTGTGTGTGTGTGTGTGTGGTGTTGGTGGGTGTGTGTGTGTGTGTGGTGTTGGTGTGTGTGTGTGTGTGGTGTTGGTGTGTGTGTGGTGTGGTGTGTGTGTGGTGTTGGTGTGTGTGTGTGGTGTGTGGTTTTTTTTTTTTTTTTTTTTTTTTTTTTTTTTTTTTTTTTTTTGGGTGATCAGACGGGATAACCACTTTACACTTTTGGCTGTTTCTTTACGTTGAGCTTATTTTATTACTACTTTTCCAGGTTACCAGAACAACTTGAAGGTCCTGTACAGTCAGAAAACTACTCCTGGATCCAGCAAAAAGCCCAGCCGCTACATCCCCTCCATGCCCGACAGAGTCCTCGACGCTCCGGAGATCAGGAATGATTACTGTAAGTCTAGTACCTAGGTCATAGGACCTGGTGAAGCCCTTAGAGCAGGGGTCTCAAACTCTGCTGGGTGTATCGGCCGCACATACAGAGAATTTTTTGGGGGGCCACATTCTTTGCAGGGCCAAGTGACATTTTAGTGATTCCATGACTCTTCTATACACCCTTGGCTCACTTTTTGTGAATTTTTTTTTTTTTCTCTTTATTAAAACAAACCTGCACTTGTTGCGTTTATATGGTTGTTTTTACCACTAAAAATGTTTTTTTTTTTTTTTTTTTTCTCCCATCATTGTGCCCATCTTTGTAGCATTGTGCCCAAGTAGTAATATCTCCAATCCTCATCCTAGTTCCCTATTATACTGTTCTTGACATCCACAAGAAAAAAAGATTCTTCTCACCTTTCCTCCGTTCCATCTGTTTTCTTTAAACTGCTTGTTGCAGTAGACCCAGTGACTATCGCATTTACTATGCAGGGGGCCGGCGCGGCTTTACTACAGTTGATTCATTTGCAGCATGCACTTAGGAGCTCTCTGCTTTCTACCATTCACAGGCGCAGGTGACTTCATACATTGATGTTACCTGCTTGACATTGGTAGAGTGCAGAGAGCTCCTATACGTGCACAGTGCCACAAACGAATCAACTGTAGTAAAGCCCTGCCGGCGCTGGCCCCCTGCATAGTAACGCAATCATCACGGGGGTCTGTGGGCACTCGGGCCGCAACAAGCCGCTTCAGGGTCCGCGTGTCTGAGACCTCCGCCTTAGGCTATGTGTCCACGGTAGAATGTTGCTGCGGATTTTTCTGCATGAAAATCCGCGACTTTCGCGGCAAATCCGCACTTTTTTTTTCTTTCCCCCCCCCCCCCCCCCCCCCCCATTCTATACCCAAAATCCGCAACAATAATTGACATGCTGCAGATTTTTCCAGATCAAAATCCGCGGCAAATCCGCCCCGGAAAAATCCGCAGCATGGACACAGCATTTCCAAAATGCCATTGAAATGGCTTGGAAGTGCCGCTGCTGCATTTTTTGGAAAATCCGCGGCTTTTCCGCGAGAAATCCGCGGCAAAATCCGCGCATTTTCCGCAGCGTGGGCACATAGCCTTAGAAGGAATGTTGCAACTTTATTCATGTATTAATAACAATCAATCATTTTAAATGGAAGGTGCCATAAATAAACTTTTTTTTCTTTATCGTTCCTATGGGAGACCCAGACCATGGGTGTATAGCTACTGCCTCCGGAGGACACACAGTTACTACACTCAAAACGTGTAGCTCCTCCCTCCTAGCATATACACCCCCTGCTAGCCAGTCCTAGCCAGTTTTCATGCTTTGTGTTTCAGGAGGATCACACACACATGCATTCTCTGATTTTGATTTTTGATTTTTCCTTTTGGACAAAGATTTGGAAGAAAAGCGGGTCCAGTCTGGACTCCCGGCATGTCCCTTCTCACCCCACTGCGGGGCTGCTGTTAAGGTTGATTTCAGGGCTGTATCCCTTTCATGCCGCGCTCCTTCACCATCCCATGCTGGGGCTCTGGCTTGAAGTGGGAGCCAACACGGTTCTCACTGCTTTGCAGGAGACCAGTCTCCATCCGCAGCCCTTTTGCAGGACCCTGCTGGACGGAGCTATCACCCCCCCCAGGACCCTGGCAACCTGCGTCTCACAAGCTAAGTATATGAGACGTTATTACAACAGAAAGTGGTCTTTCCAAGGGTCCTTTATGTTTATTTATTGGGGGAATGTGTTTTATGTTTGGTGTTAACATTTCCGGCCGGTTCTCCAGTTTTCACTGGAGAACCGCGCCGATGGTGCCTGCACGTCGGCCGCATGTTTTACTCTAGGCCCCGGCTTCGCCTGGGGCCTAGTTTCGGTTTCCACTGTCTCTGCATGTCAGTCATGCAGAGAGGCAGTGTAGCTCCGCCCAGCGGCTGTGCAGCACAAGCGAAGGGACACTCCTCATTGAGGAAGGATTCCCTCCCCTGGCTACCTCACTGACAGAATCCTTTTGCTGCTCTCAGAGTAGGCCCCGCCCCCTCTCCTCGCTCCAGTCGCCATGTTCTCAGCGTTCTCTGTGCCTGCATGGGCACAGAGATTCCACAGTGTGACAAGTGGGGACCTGGGCTGAGGGACCAGGGGGCACAAACATGTCTGTTTAAACGATTGGCAGCCACAACTTCCGGTTGTGCAGCTGCTTGTTTTATCGGTTTATATATGCTGGGGGCCAGTCTTGACAGAGCCCCCACCTCTGCAGCATGTCTCACAGAGCAGGGCTGCAGGTTGTTTTTATTATGCACTGCAGGTAGTCTCGTACGGCTGTACCGAGCTCATAACCATGGTGGCCCCTCAGCTTGGAGGCAGAGCCGAATGATTGCTAATTAGTGGCCCCTCCATCTGCTCCGGTTTCGGTGGCTGACCCCTGAGGGAATCCTATTTCCAGGGGTCGGCTGTCCTGGCATCTGCTGAGCATGCAGCTCCCCTCTCAGGGCGTTTTCTGCTTCAGCTCGCTCAATAAAGCTCACAAAGGTCTCTCCTTCTGGGCTCAGACCCCGTCCTCCTGACAGGGAGACGCAGGGTCCCCTGTCCTTCCCCGTCCCGCAGCTCCGATTACGAGCTGACTCACTGGACGAGGAGGATGTCTCTACCAGGGGCTCGGACGCTACTTTATGTACATTGATCCGTCCGTACGTGACGCAGAGCCAAATGATTGGATTGCGTCCATTATACTTGTACTGGACCTCCATCTGCCCGTATCAGGGGAGTATTCCCCGCTGGCAGAAAGGCATCAGTATACCTTTAACAGGACGAGGAGTGTGTTCCTTAACCACTCCAGTTTTCAGCCTGCTGCGTCCAAGCTCACAGCCTGTCCTGCAGACCCCAAAGCGGGGTTCTGCGGCCTGTTTCCCCCTCCCATCAGAGGTGGTCAAGGAGTGTACTCATTCGCCAAACGTGGCCCCTCCAGTGTCCAGACTTTCAGCCCGGATAGTTGTATCAGTGGCTGACGGCACCTCTATAGGGCTCCCACGGTACATTAATTTTGTACTGGACCCCAATCCGCCGGAGTTACCTTACCTAGGAGAACACAAAGTGTGTTCCTTAACCACTCCAGTTTTCAGGCCCCTGTGACCAAGCCCAGGGTCCGCTCTGACAGTCGCTTCCCATGAAGCGTGATTCTGAGGACTGTTTCCCCTGTCCACAAATGGTGGTCAAGAAGTGGGCTCAGTCACCTCAGGTGGCTCAGCCCGGACCGTTATGTCAGTGGCTTATAGCTCCTCACTTAAGGTTTTGCGGTCCGCCCGGTTGTCCTTGGGCCAAGTCGGTATTGGGGCGGCAGCAGCTTCGTTCTCCTCAGCTTTACGGCAGTGCGGTTCTTTTGTACCTTCTCTGCTTGTCTGGAGGAGATGCATTCCCTCACAGGGGCTCTATGCCCAAAACGGTTGCCTGAACTTCCAGACTTCAGTCTTTTCATCCTATGCCAGGTCTGCCATGCTGGACACCGCACGGCGGTGGTCTTGGCTACTTTCCTCGCTATCCGCAGGCTCCTGTGGCTTCGGTAATGGAAAGCAGATGCCTCTATAGGGGTTCCTTGCTGGGCTCCCCTTTGGTGGGACCAGTCTCTTCGGAACCAACTGGATGAAATTCAGGAAGCTCTTGGCGGGGAGAGTTCTTCCTTGCCACAAACCTAAACCAGGGAACCTGTCCAGGACAGGAATCAGTTGAGGTTTTGGTGGCGTTCCTCCATCTGATCGTCCTCTAGCTCGGCCTTGGTTCATAGAACCAAATAGCTTGAAGCTGCGTCTTCAAAAGACCGCAGGAGATGCTACCACGGAGTCAGCTTCCTCCGAGCTATCTAGCCACGCCAACCACCTCCTTGGTCGGTGGCAGGCTCTCTCCACTTGGCGACGTATGGTTCTACCACGTCTCCGTTCAGTGGGGGCGGGATCATATCTCCCATGGCTACAGGATGGATTTCTGTCCACCCGCCAAACAGATTTTTTTTCTGTCACCTCCCGGCTCCAAGGCCGCCGCCTTCTCACAGGCCGTGGCATTTCTTGCAGGCCAATGGAGTAATTGTACCGGTTCTCGACTGGGAACGGTTCTGAGATTTTTGTTCAAATCTATTTCTAGTCCCCGAAGAGGGCGGTGCCTTCCGACCTAGATCTTTAGCTTTTTCAGCATGGTCAGGTGTGGCATTTTCACATGGAGCCTCGGTCTTGTTCCGTGTTTTTTTTTTTTTCTTTTTTTTTTTTTTCTTTTTTTCACCGGATCAATCAAGAACCCAAGGAGATTCCCTAGCAGCCATCGGCATCAGAGATGCTTTTCGGCAGGGGTCAATCGCAGTTTCACACCAGCGTTGACTACGTTTTGCCATCGGAGTGGTCCAATTCGTGGCTCTTCCCTTGGGGTTAGCCACGGCCCCTCGAGTATTCTCATTGGGGCTGCTGTGATGCGGGGCCTGCACCCCTAGGGATTGGCAGTGATCGTTTGCCCTGGACGGCCTTCTTCTCGGGGCTTCATCCAGTGCAGACTCTTAGCAGAGTACTTCGCTTACTCTCGCCACTCTAACCTATTCGGGTGGCTTGTCATTCTGTTCAAGTCCACTCTGACTTCGAACCAGAGGTTCTCAGGGACGCAATTCGAGACTGTCGGCTCTTGTGAAGCTGCTCTTAGTCGATCAGTAGTCCCTCCGCTGGCGGTCGACGTCGTTCTATCAGACACCAAATACTGGTGCTGGTCAGACGGTGGCGTCAATGGAAGCGATTCCTTGCCCAGTTTCTCCTGCGTCCTGAGACTGGATGTTTTCCGCTGTACACGCGAACTCCCTCCTTCCACGGGGTGGTGGCTTTGCCACTGACCAGGGGCTCGTTTTCAGTGGTGGTTTCGGCCACTCTGTCTCAGGGACGCTCCTTCCTGGCCCCGTCCCGGGTGATCCTCACCAGGGTGCTGGTCTTTCCGCCTTGGGAGCAGTATATCTCCACCGTGGAGCGCAGGGCGCTTGGACTCTGTCCGCTCAGCCCTCTGGATCAATAGGCTGGAAATCAGAGCTCTTTTTCTAGCTCTCTACGCCTTCACCATCTGTTGGCGGCTAGGCACATTCGAGTCCAGTCGGAAAACGTGACAGTGTTTTCCTACATCGACTTCCAGGGCGGGACACTCAGCCGCCTGGCAATCTTGGCGCCTCAACATTCTTCAGTGGACAAGGGACTCCTAGTCCACCGTATCCGCAGCCCACATCCTAGATGTCAAAACTGCGAGGCAGACTATTTCAGCTGTCCAACCGTGGTCCACAATCCTCAGGTTTTGCGGTAGACACACTGGCTCATGTTTGATCCCAGCTTCGTCTCTACCTCTTGCCCAGAGTCCTGCGCAAGATCAGTAAAGGGGGCCGTCGGGTCATTCTCTTACTCCAGACTAACCCAGGCAGGCTTGGTACCCTGACCTGCTCCTTTTGTCCGTTAGGTTGCCATGGCATCTTCCGGACCGTCCAGACCTTTTCTCAAAAGGTCCGTTTTTTCCGTCAGAATTCTGGATTCTCAGATTGACGGCGTAGCTATTGAGTCCTGGATCTTGGCGACTTCTGGTATCCTTCCTGAAGTCATCTCCGCTATGACTCGAGCCCCAAAGTGTCCTTGGACCTTTTTAGCCTTGCCGACCCTCCTGTCCCTTCCACAGTCCGGTCTACAGCTAGGACTATCCCTCATTAAGGGACAGGTCTCGGCTCTGTCAGTATGTGCCAGCGGCGTATCGTCCGGCTGGCTCCGGTGCGCTCCTTTTAAGGGCGCATCTCACATCATTCCGCCTTTCCGGCGACCTATGGAGCCCTAGGACCTTAATCCGGTCCTCCCGGTTCCCGGAAACCCCCCCTTTGCGCCTCTTAGGGAGGTTTCTTTGTTTCATATTTCACAGAAAGTAGTCTTTCTAGTGGCTATAATTTCCCGCCAGGGAGTTCTGGCGGCACTTTCTCTGAGTCACCCCCTTTTTGTTTTGGTCTTTTGCATCAAGACAAGGTGGTCTCCGTCCGACTCCGGACTTTTTTCCCTAAGGTGGTTACAGCTTCCACCTTATCCGGGGCAATTTTCCTGCCTTCCTTTTGTCTGGCTCCTGTTCATCGCTTTGAGGAAGCGTTGCATATCCTGGATCTGGTGCGGGCGCCCCGGATCTATGTGTCTCGCACCGCCGTTATTAGGCGGTGCACCTCTCTAGTACTGACTGCTTGTCAGCGTAGCGGTCTCTCGGCATCTAAGCCGACCCTGGTTCGTTGGCTTAGGTCGGCCATTTCCGAGGCCTACAAGTGTACTCAAGTGCCTTCCCCGCCGGGGATTAGAGCACATTTGATCAGACCTGTCGGTGCCTTTTGGGCTTTCACGCCAGGCTACGGCTCAGTAGGTCTGTCAGACTGCAGCTCGAATTAGTCTGCATACTTTTTCGAAGCTCTATCCAAGGCATGCTCTTGCTTTGGCAGACGCGGGTTTGGGCAGACGCATCTTTCAGGCGTCTGTCGCCCATTTGTGAAGTTGGGTTTACCTGCTTCTCAGTTGTCTGTTTATTCCCACCCATGGACTGCTTTTGAACGTCCCATGGTCTGGGTCTCCCATAGGAACGATAAAGAAAAAGAGAATTTTGTTACTTACCGTAAATTCTTTTTCTTATAGTTCCGTCATGGGAGACCCAGCACCCTCCCTATTGCCTGTTGGCAGGTTTCTTGTTCCGTGTGTCTTCACCGGCTGTTATTGTTGTAGACAGAGGTTCCGGTTCTTCCGGATTTTACTCTGTCTCTTCTTGTGGGTGGATGTCCTCCTTCAGCTTTTGCACTAAACTGGCTAGGACTGGCTAGCAGGGGGTGTATATGCTAGGAGGGAGGAGCTACACGTTTTGAGTGTAGTAACTTTGTGTGTCCTCCGGAGGCAGTAGCTATACACCCATGGTCTGGGTCTCCCATGACGGAACTATAAGAAAAAGAATTTACGGTAAGTAACAAAATTCTCTTTTTTTTTTTTTTTTTGCAGTTTAATGAAAGTATTATAGTTTTTGTTTAAATATTATCATTTTGAATTTAATTGATCAAAATATAAAAAAAATTAAAGTTTGATATTTTTCACTCTTAAACACAAGGGGGAGCAGCTGGTGAGAACCTAGTATACAACTAGCCTGGATTACAACTACAGTAAGTGGTTGGAATCTGCTGCAATGTGTCGGTTACAAAAGGATAAGGGGAGGATTAAGTTTAGGATCAGTGCGGATCCATTTTGTTGGTGACTGCAAAGCGATACTAATATGTGGAAAGTGCCACTGAGGATGGCGGGCATATTGCTCCATAGTATAATGTGTACACTTTATTCTGTGCTGCTTGCACAGAGCGTTGACAGGAGGAGCTGCTGGGAGCAGAGGTCCGGGATGAGGGGAGTACCAGTGTCGGGGAGCGGTGATCGCAGCCTGACTTTAGTACAATACCAGGCGCAGGCTGCAGATTGCCAATCCCTGCTGCAAGTAGTCACCTCAGACCTCCACTCCTGGCAGTTCCTCCTGTCAGCCTGGTGTCTCAGCAGCTCCTCCTGTCAGCACTCTGTACTCTAATATATAGCCTTTACCTGTCACCACTCATGCAATGTTTAGTGATGACAGGCGCACCGGGGCAGAAGCCATGATCACAGGTTGGGCAGCCTAGCTTTGTAATACTACCAAGTGATTGTCACTGCTGGAACAAGTTGCCTCTGGTCCTGCTTAGACTAGGTTCACATTTCCATGGTTTTTCATCAGTCACATGCGTTGCTTGACGCTTGTGACTGATGCGTTGTACAACGTGTGACAAGAATTGGAATTCATTGTCATGAGAAAGCGGATTTCGTTTTTAGGCTGTGTGCGCTCTGCACCGCACACAAGGTCCGCTTCAGAGCGCAGCTGAAAAGCTCTGTTCTGAAGCGCCTGGTGCCTGCAGAATTCGTGCGCTCTGCATGCTGCCTCTCCTATAGACAGCATGCAAAGCTCACGAAAGAAGTAACATGTCACTTCATAGAAACGCACGCTTCGGGCAGCAGCCGAATCGCTACGTTCTAATACGACACGTGCACACGTCTCCTGCATAATCTTCATAGATTCTGCAGGGGGGCGCATGCAGTTACACTGCGGTGCAGAACGCAGCGTAACTGCATGAAATACGCATTACGTGCGCACATAGCCTTAAAACGAGAGAGGCATGATCAGCTGATTGTTCACAATAGCCGGCGGCTGGCTTATGAGAGGGCGATCAGCTGCCCTCCCGGCGGCCGGCTTATGACGAGGGCGATCAGCTGCCCTCCCGGCGGCCGGCTTATGAAGAGGGCGATCAGCTGCTCTCCCGGCGGCCGGCTTATGAGGAGGGCGATCAGCTGCTCTCCCGGCGGCCGGCTTATGAAGAGGGCGATCAGCTGCTCTCCCGGCGGCCGGCTTATGACGAGGGCGATCAGCTGCTCTCCCGGCGGCCGGCTTATGAGAGGGGCGATCAGCTGCTCTCCCGGCGGGCCCGGCTTATGACGAGGGCGCGATCAGCTGATCGCTCATAGAAGGCGGCGGCCAGCTCAGCTGATCGTTCAGCCGCTCTGAGAGCATGCGCAGCGAAATCAAACGGATTCCGCTGCTCAAAACGTTACATGCTGCGTTCCTGCCGCCCAACGGTCAGTCGTTCCATGACTGATCAGTCGGGGCAGCGGATACAACGCAAGGGCATTGGTCACAATCCGCCGCTCATGCAAGTCTATGGGAAACGGAATCCGCCAAACGGATTGCATTTTATCTCGGCGGATTGTGACTTCACATAAACAGAAATGTGAACCTAGCCTTAGTGGTGAGAGCAGGGCTGCAATGGGTGACTTCTGGTGGTACATGGTTGGGGCTGCTCGGCCTGTGCTCACCACCAGTGTTCAGAGCCCAGCAGCTATAAGTATTTCACTACTGTGGTTTTTAACACTTTGGGCAGCCTGACATAGTACCACCAAGGCGTTTGCACTCTATGCAGTCAGTGTAAAGCCTCATTCAGATGTGCATGATGCGGAGACAGAGCACAAGCGTTGCTGCAGTGAATTTATCCAGCGGTGAGTACATCACAGGATTAAGTTACTTCTGGTGCCTGGACCCATGCCTCTGTCATGTCATGCTGACTGTTGATCTGTAATTACTGTGATCTGAGCACTGCAGTCTCAATACAGCTGCTCCCCTGAGATCTCTGTAAAGACTGAAACTGTCCATCTTGGTATCATCATTACAGCCACTCCAATAAATGGCTTTGTACTGGTGATCCTAATTTTTTTTTTTTTTATTATATATTCCTCCTTGAAACATCCAGAAGGGCAGGGGAGGAGTATCCTCACACATGCGAACATATCCCGCCTAATTTTACAGCAGTTGTAATGTGAGCTGGCAGTATTCTGGGTTTCATGACAAACTTCAGTGGCTCCTTCCCATCCCCAGTGTTATAATATATCAAAACCATTTCAAAATCCTTCATATTTTACCTCTACACTTCCTCCCTATCCAACACGTTCCCTTTAAGCAGGTTGGTAAGGCATGACTGAACTAGACATGGGTGTGTCCCAGATCTTTTAGTTTGATTTCCTAACCCCCCTCCCCGCCTCTTGTTCATGTAGTTTGTATGTGAAGTGGCCAGATTTGATTTTTTGATGGACATTGACTTTCTTCACTCCAGATCTGAACCTGATTGATTGGAGCTCCCAGAATCTGCTGGCTGTGGCGCTGAATGACTCGGTTTACCTCTGGAACTACCTGAGCGGTGACATCATTCTGCTCCTTCAGATGGAGAACTCGGAGGAGTACATATCCTCCGTCTCCTGGATCAAGGAGGGCAATTATCTCGCAGTAGGAACCAGCAATGCTGAAGTGCAAGTGAGCTGACGTCTGTTGCGTAGTGCTGCTTTCTGAATGCACACTTGTTTACTTTGTTCCTGTGCTTTTCCAGCTCTGGGATGTTCAGCAGCAGAAGCGTCTCCGGAACATGGTCAGCCACTCGTCCCGTGTCGGTTCCCTCAGCTGGAACAACCACATCTTGTCCAGGTGAAGGATCATACTGTAAATACACTTTAAATGCACTCATGTACAGTTTTTCATAGGTTTACATAAGCCTAAGTTAGTCATTAAAACTGATACTTATCCCCTTCAGATTCCATGTCAACAAACTTATGTATTACCCAACTGGATGAAGGAATAACGAGAAATTTTCCCAATGGTGACAGTCTTCCTGTAAGTCTTAAGGGTGCTTTACACGAGACGACGGATTGTGCGATGCATCGTCGGGGTCACTGTTTTCGTGACGCATATCCGGCATCATACACTGTCGTCTCGTGTGAAACCTCTGAGCGACGCAGTATCGCTCACAAATCGCGAGTCGTGTATTCGTCGCTCAGTTTCATAATATCGTTTATTTTTACTTGTGCTGAACGTCCCTCCCACTTCAGGAAGTGGACGTTCGCCACCCACAGCGAGGTCGCTCAGCAGGTAAGTACGTGTGACGGGGGTTTCACGACTTTGTGCGCCACGGGCAGCGATTTGCCCATGACGCACAAACGACGAGGGCGGGTACAATCGATTGTGAAATCGCACAATCGGTCGTCCTGTGTAAAGCAGGCTTAAGGCCCCTTTCACCCTTTCACACTTTTTTTTTTTTTTTTTTTTTTGTTTTTCCCCGCCCCCGACAGTCACAATCCATTGGCTCGACGGATCCATTGCAGATTCTGGGGAAAAACTGATGCAATGGATCAGTTTTTCGACGGCTCTGACTAGCTGATACTACACAATTAATTGGATCATGCTCCGTTATAAAGAAACTGAATCTGTTGCCGGATTCTGTCAATTGATGGATCCTGCGCCCATAGGCTTCCATTCTACCAGACTGTGACTGATCTGTTGCTGTGTGAAAATTTTTTTTTTTTTTTTTTTAGACAAAAAAAAAATCGTTACTTCGTCCATCTCCGTCCGCCAGACAAACAATTTTCGATGGCTGTCAAACATGAGTCCATTCACTAATAGAAGTGGATGAGGAAAAAATGGAGGCAGTGGTTTTTAGTTGCTCGATCTTCTTCCCCCCCCCCAAAATTTGACTGACAGCAAAAAACTGATGTATGAAAGGGGCCTTAGATCTAAGCAGTGATAGGAGAGGAGTTCTTTAACCTGAAATATGGCTAAAGAAAGTGTCACTCGCAATGTGGATGTAATGGACTGTACAATGAAGGAAGATTTGTAGTAAAGGAAGAATCTAGCTCCATGTAGAGAAAAAAAAATCTTAATTTTATTTAGCACAAAGTTTAAAATCCAGGTAATAACAATGTAGTGCACTTGGATCACCCAAGGAGGTAAGAGTCAATGTGAAGTGAAGGGGAGACGCACCAACAGCTACGCGTTTCAGACTTTGCTTAATAATCGGTGCTTTCTATTGATCGATCTGGCCAAAGGAGAGTAGAATGTACTAATTGGGAATGAGGCGCATGTGAACCCCAGGAGAGAAATCTTGGTGCACGACACATGTAATTCTTTTCAAAAAAATGTGCCCAAAATCTCAATGTATGATTCAAGTTGGTTCAAACACAAAGTTGACTTTACCTTTGTTTTTAGAAGCTTGTAATATTCGACAACTATGTAAAGGGGGAAAACTGTACCATGTTTGGGTCAGGACACTCACGGCCAGGCTGTACCTTGCATTTCGTGCAGTTGAAATTGGCCTAATTTCTGGAGGCTCCACTTTTTAAATTTTTTTTTTTTTTTTTTTTTTTTTTACCACCAGGATTTTCTTATATAACCTAAAGCCAGTGCTATACTGCCGCTATCAGGCTGATTCTATACATACCTTTTAGTTGTGAGATCGGATGTATACTTTCTGAAATACAGTCAAGTTTGTGAAATGCACTTGATAGGAGCTACAGAATATCTAATAGTTGGGTTGGGTTTTGCTAGTTATTCCCGCCCCTGTCTGTCCTTCCTCCCTCCCCTGGTAATCACAAACAAGGGGAGGAAGGACAGGAAGGTAGACAGGGGTGGGAATAACTAGCAAAACCAACCCACTATTAGATATTTCTTCAGCGCTCTATTGGGAGACCCAGACGATTGGGGTATAGCTACTGCCTCCGGAGGCCACACAAAGCACTACACTAAAAAGTGCAAGGCCCCTCCCCTTCTGGCTATACCCCCCCGTGGTATCACGGGTTCTCCAGTTTTCAAGCTTTGTGCGAAGGAGGTCAGACATCCATGCATAGCTCCACAGATTTTAGTCAGCAGTAGCTGCTGACTATTTCGGATGGAAGAAAAGAGGGCCCATATAGGGCCCCCAGCATGCTCCCTTCTCACCCGTTGATGGTGTTGTAAGGTTGAGGTACCTATTGCTGGTACGGAGGCTGGAGCCCACATGCTGCTTTCCTTCCACATCCCCCTGGGGGGCTCTGAGGAAGTGGGATCCTGCCGGCCTCAAAGCTCTGACGCCGGGCTCCATCCACAGACCCATTTGAACCTGCTGGATACGGAGCTGGAGTACCGTTCAGGGACATGGCCCTGCACCATTACAGGTACTCTGTGTCCCCGTACACACAGGCACAGCACACTCCAGACTTGCTGGGTGTGCTAGTGCGCCGGGGACAGTAAAGGGTTACAGTCACTGCAGCTTTGCTGAGTGACTTTGTGTATTGGGAACTACCGCGCCGGACGCTCCGGGAGCGGCGGCGCGGCTGGGACTTGTAGTTCGCCGGGGACTGGGCGCCGACCGCGCTTTTACGGCGGCGGCGCTTATAAATCCAGTCCCCGGCTTCTGCGGCCTAGTGCCGCTTCGTTCCCGCCCCCTCCCTGTCACTCAGGGAAGGGGACAGACGCTGAGCAATCAGCAGCGCCGAGGGCTGGAGCCTTATTTACATGCTCCAGCCCTCTCACTGTCGGACGCCGGATTCCCGCTCTGACTTGGGGCACGCCCACGGCCCGCCCCTCCTCACACGAGCTGGGGAAGACGCCGGCAGCCATTACTGCAGTCCGAGCTCGGACTTTCGGCAACCAGGCAGGACGGTGGCGACCATACACCCGCTTATAGGCGGGCGGTAAGCGGCACACATAGTGCTGACCCCAATATATACTGCAGTGTGTACATGTGTATTTTAACTGCATAGGTCGCTATATGCCCGCTTGGAGAGCGACACATCAGCAGCAGGAAAGCAGGTGTGCTAAGGCACAGGCTTTCTAGGCTGCTTGTATTGCACGTACTGAAGTGTTCATTTGTGTTTATGCTTGTATGCTATACACTGCACTGTACAGTCGCTAGTCTTAGCTATATTCTCCTGGAATGGCTAGACTACAGCAGCAGAAAACCAAGGGTGCTGGGGCACAGGTTTTTTTCTATGCTGCTTGTATTGCATGGGCTGCAGTGTGCATTTGTACTTGTGCTTGTATGCTATACATTGCACTGTATGGTCACTCTTCTGGGCTATATTCCCCTAGATGACTAGTCTACAGCAGCAGAAGAGCAGAGGTGCCAGGGCACAGGCTTCTATGCTGCTTGTATTGCTTGTGCTGCAGTGTTCATTTGTACTTTATGCTTGTATGCTATACATTGCACTGTACGGTCACCAATCTTGGCTATATACTTCTAGATGGCTAGTCGGCAGCGGCAAAAAAGCAACACAGATTTTCAGTGCTGTTTTTACTACATGGGATGCTGTTCATGACACCGTCCCATTGTGTGCATGCTCCCCTGTAGCACTTCGTCTGCCGGGGTCTCTAGCACTTCGTCTGCCGGGGTCTCTACTAGTCGTGGCCAAAGAAACCACCTGTCAACCCTGTCCAAGGACAGGGACGGAGTTGCAGTTTCGACAGATATATTGTCATAAGATAGAGACTTGCAGTCCAGACAGGCCATGGGCAATCTTCCTGACCAACCTCATTTGGAACGGGGGGGTCCCAGGAGGACTCTCTGTATGATAAGGCAGCTCTCCAGGACTTTGATCCTGACATCGTTATCAATCCGGATACACCGGATGGTAACGCCATACGGAATGATCCTATAGCGTCCATCAATGGAAGGTTGGATCTTTCTCCCTCAGCTCCCCCAGTGGAGGAGTCAGCTTCACAGCAGGAGAAGTCCCTTTTCAGTATCTCAAACGGATATTGAGTATTTTTCTGGCCACGCTGACTTCAGAGAAGCAGTCCAGAAACACCACGCTTACCAGATAAGCGTCTTCTCCAAACGTTTTTAAGATACACGTTATCCCTTTTCCCCTGACGTGGTCAAGCGCTGGACCCAGGGTCCAAAGGTGGATTCTCCAATCTCCAGGCTTGCGTCTAGAGCCATAGTTGCACTGGAGATGGGGCTTCACTTAAAGATGCCATTCACAGACAGATGGACTCTGGTTGAAATCTGTCTAGGAGGCTATCGGCGTGTCGGTTGCTCCGGCATTCACAGCCGTATAGGCAACCTAACCTTTTCAGCTGTTCTTGCGCAGCTGGCCTTGAGCACATGTACATCTGTACCGCAGAGGCGTCCGTAACTCCGCAATGTCTGCACTGCGACTTACCCTATTAATGCTGTCCTAAAAGTACAGTCGAGGTTTCGGTCCTTCCCAAGCTCGGGCAGGTCCCAATTGTCCTCGTGCAAAAGGGCTACAAAACCTCAGACGGGCTCAGATTCCGGCCGGGCTCAATCACGCCCAAGGAAGGCAGCCGGAGGAACCGCTACCAAGGCGGTCTCCTCATGACTCTCAGCTCTCTCTCTCTCTCTCCGCATCCGCGGTTGATGGCAGACTCCCCCGCCTTTGGCGACATTTAGCTGCCACAGGTCACAGACCGGTGGGTGACGGACATTGTGCTCACGTGCACAGGACAGTGTTCTGTTCTCGTCCTCCGACTCCATTCTTCAGAACGGCCCCACCTCCCCACCGAGCAGATGTCCTGCTGCAGGCGGTGGACGCTCTAAGAGCAGGAGTGGTGGTGATCCCTGTCCCCCCTCAGGAACGAGGGCGAGGGTTTGTACTCCAATCTCTTTGTGGCTCCAAAAAAGGACGGCTCCTTCCGTCCTGTTCTGGACCTAAAACTGCTCAATAAGCATGCGAACGCCAGGCGGTTCCGGATGGAATCCCTCCGATCCGTCATTACCTCAATGTCTCGAGGAGACTTCCTTGCCTCAACAGACATCAAAGATGCCTATCTCCACGTGCCAATTGCTACGGAGCACCAACGTTTTCTACGTTTTGTGATAGGAGACGACCATCTTCAGTTCGTAGCTCTGCCATTCGGTCTGGCGACAGCCCCACGGGTGTTCACCAAGGTCATGGCAGCAGTGGTAGCAGTCTTGCACTCTCAGGGACACCCGGTGATCCCTTACTTGGACGATCTACTCGTCAAAGCACCCTCCCTCGAGGCATGACAACGCAGCCTGAATGTTACGCTGGAGACTCTCCAGACTTTCGGGTGGATCATCAATTTGGCAAGGTCAAATCGGTCACCGACTCAATCACTAACGTATCTCGGCATGGAGTTCACACTCTATCAGCGATAGTGAAGCTTCCGCTGAACAAGCAGCGTTCACTGCAAACAGAGGTGCAGTCTTTCCTTCAAGGCCAGTCGCACCCCTTAAGGCGCCTCATGCACTTCCTAGGGAAGATGGTGGCAGCCATGGAGGCAGTTCCCTTTGCGCAGTTTCATCTGCGCCAACTGCAAGGGGACATTCTCCGCCAATGCGACGGGCAGTCAACCTCCCTGGACAGGAAAGTCTCCCTTTCCCAGACGGCCAAGGACTCTCTGCAATGGTGGCTTATTCCCACCTCATTGTCACAGTGAAGATCCTTCCTACCCCCATCCTGGGCAGTGGTCACGACAGATACGAGTCTGTCAGGGTGGGGAGCAGTTTGTCTCCGCCACAGGGCTCAGGGGACGTGGACTCAGCAGGAGTCCACCCTTCAGATCAATGTTCTGGAAATCGGGGCAGGGTATCTTACCCTACTAGCTTTCCAGCAGTGGCTAGAAAGAGAGCAGATCCGAATCCAGTCGGACAACTCCACAGCGGTGGCATACATCAACCACCAAGGAGGGACGCGCAGTCGGCAAGCCTTCCAGGAAGTCCGGCGAATCCTCATGTGGGTGGAGGACACAGCATCCACCATATCCGCAGTTCACATCCCGGGCGTAGAAAACTGGGAAGCAGACTTCCTCAGTCGCCAGGGTATGGACGCAGGGGAATGGTCCCTTCACCCGGACGTGTTTCAGGAAATCTGTCGCCGCTGGGGGGTGCCGGACGTCGACCTAATGGCGTCTCTGCACAACAACAAGGTCCCGGCATTTATGGCACGATCGCGCGATCACAGAGCTCTGGCGGCAGACGCCTTAGGGCAAGATTGGTCGCAGTTCCGGCTCACATATGTGTTTCCACCTCTGGCACTCTTGCCCAGAGTACTGCGCAAAAAATCAGATCCGATTGCAGCCGCGTCATACTCGTCGCCCCAGACTGGCCGAGGAGATCGTGGTACCCGGATCTGTGGCATCTCACGGTCGGCCGACCGTGGTCACTACCAGGCTGGCCAGACTTACTGTCCCAAGGGCCGTTTTTCCATCGGAATTCTGCGGCCCTGAACCTGACTGTGTGGCCATTGAGTCCTGGATCCTAGCGTCTTCAGGATTATCCCAAGGGGTCGTTGCCACCATGAGACAGGCTAGGAAGTCCACCTCTGCTAAGATCTACCACAGAACGTGGAAGATTTTCTTAACCTGGTGCTCGGCTCAGGGAGTGTCTCCCTGGCCATTTGCATTGCCTACTTTTCTTTCCTTCCTGCAATCGGGGTTAGAAAAGGGCTTGTCGCTCGGCTTCCTTAAGGGGGAAGTCTCGGCACTATCCGTGTTTTTTCAGAAGCGTCTAGCACGTCTTTCTAAGGTGCGCACGTCCCTACAGGGGGTCTGTCATATCGTACCCCCGTACAAGCGGCCGTTAGATCCATGGGATCTCAACAGGGTATTAGTTGCTCTCCAGAAGCCGCCTTTCGAGCCTCTGAAGGAAGTTTCCTTTCTCGCCTGTCACAGAAGGTGGCGTTTCTCGTTGCGATCACATCGCTTCGGCGAGTGTCTGAGCTGGCAGCTCTGTCATTCAAGGCTCCCTTCCTGGTGTTCCACCAGGACAAGGTAGTGCTGCGCCCCATTCCGGAGTTTCTCCCTAAGGTCGTATCCTCATTTCATCTTAATCAGGATATATCCTTGCCTTCCTTTTGTCCTCATCCGGTTCACCGGTATGAAAAGGACTTACGTTTGTTAGATCTGGTGAGAGCACTCAGACTCTACATTTCCCGCACGGCGCCCATGCGCCGTTCCGATGCACTTTTTGTCCTTGTCGCTGGTCCGCGCAAGGGGTTGCAGGCTTCTAAAGCCACCCTGGCTCGATGGATCAAAGAACCAATTCTAGAGGCCTACCGTTCTGCGGGGCTTCCGGTTCCTTCAGGGCTAAAAGCCCACTCAACCAGAGCCGTGGGTGCGTCCTGGGCATTACGACACCAGGCTTCGGCTCAACAAGTGTACCAGGCAGCTACCTGGTCCAGTCTGCACACTTTCACCAAGCATTATCAGGTGCATACCTATGCTTCGGCGGATGCCAGCTTAGGTAGAAGAGTCCTGCAGGCGGCAGTGACACCCCCGTAGGGGAGGGCTGTTTCGCAGCCCTAACATGAGGTATTTCTTTACCCACCCAGGGACAGCTTTTGGACGTCCCAATCGTCTGGGTCTCCCAATAGAGCGCTGAAGAAGAAGGGAATTTTGTTACTTACCGTAAATTCCTTTTCTTCTAGCTCTTATTGGGAGACCCAGCACCCGCCCTGTTGTCCTTCGGGATGTTTTTGTTTGCAGGTACACATGTTGTTCATGTTGAACGGTTTTTCAGTTCTCCGATGTTACTCGGAGTTAATTTGTTTAAACCAGTTATTGGCTTTCCTCCTTCTTGCTTTGGCACTAAAACTGGAGAACCCGTGATACCACGGGGGGGTATAGCCAGAAGGGGAGGGGCCTTGCACTTTTTAGTGTAGTGCTTTGTGTGGCCTCCGGAGGCAGTAGCTATACCCCAATCGTCTGGGTCTCCCAATAAGAGCTAGAAGAAAAGGAATTTACGGTAAGTAACAAAATTCCCTTCTCTGTAACTCCTATCAAGTGCATTTCATAAACTTGCCTGTATTTCAGAAAGTATGTATCTGATCTCACAACTAAAGGTATGTATGGAATCAGCATGATAGCACCAGTATAGCACTGGCTTTAATTTATATAGGAAAATGCTGGTGGTTGGTCCTCATCAATTTGTGTATCCGGCCATTAATGCTGCTACACTCCAATGCCTACTGGCCTTGTTGCTTGAAGTTGAGGTGACCCTCCATGCTGGTACATATTTGGGAGTATCTGCCAAATGTCTGAAGGTACCACTTTCGTTAGACCATCCCCTTCCTAAACCGTATATCTAGAGACGAACTGATTTTGCACAAAGAATACAAATCAGTTTGAGGACAACAGAAGACCTTGTGAAGATCCTGAAGAAGAAGGGAATTTTGTTTACTTACCGTAAATTCCTTTTCTTCTAGCTCCAATTGGGAGACCCAGACAATTGGGTGTATAGCTATTGCCTCCGGAGGCCACACAAAGTATTACACTTAAAAGTGTAAGGCCCCTCCCCTTCTGGCTATACACCCCCAGTGGGATCACTGGCTCACCAGTTTTAGTGCCAAAGCAAGAAGGAGGAAAGCCAATAACTGGTTTAAAGACCAATTCAATCCGAGGAAACATTGGAGAACTGAACCATACCACATGAACAACATGTGTACCCGAAAAAACAGAAAAACCCCGAGAAAACAGGGCGGGTGCTGGGTCTCCCAATTGGAGCTAGAAGAAAAGGAATTTACGGTAAGTAAACAAAATTCCCTTCTTCTTTTTCGCTCCTAATTGGGAGACCCAGACAATTGGGACGTCCAAAAGCAGTCCCTGGGTGGGTAAAAGAATACCTCGTGATAGGGCCGTCAAACAGCCCTTTCCTACAGGTGGGCAATCGCCGCCTGAAGGACTTATCTACCTAGGCTGGCGTCTGCCGAAGCGTAGGTATGCACCTGAAAATGCTTGGTAAAAGTATGCAGACTCAATCAGGTAGGTGCCTGACACACCTGCTGAGCCGTAGCCTGGTGCCGTAATGCCCAGGATGCACCCACGGCTCTGGTAGAATGGGCCTTCAGCCTTGAGAGAACCAGAAGCCCAGTAGAACTGTAGGTTTCAAGAATTGGTTCCTCGATCCCCCGAGCCAGGGTGGATTCAGAAGCTTGCGACTGTTTACGCCGACCAGCGACAAGGACAAAGAGTGCATCCGGGTGGCGCAGGAGCGCCATGCGGGAAGTAGAACCTGAGTGCTCTCACCAGAACCAACAGATGCAAATCCTTCTGAAATTGATGGACTGGACGAGGACACAAAGAAGGTGAGGTGATATCCTGATTGATATGAAAGTGGGATACCACCTTAGGGAGAAATTCCGGAATCGGACGCAGAACTACCCTGTCCTGGTGAAGGACCAGGAAGGGAGATTTGTATGAGAGCGTTGCTAGCTCGGAAACTCTCCTAAGAGACGAGACCGTTACTAGAAGGCCACTTCCCGAGAAAAGCGGGAAGGGAGACCTCTTTCAAAGGCTCGAAAGGCGGCATCTGGAGAGCAATTAGAACCTTGTTCAGATCCCAGGGCTCTAACGGCCGCTTGTACGGAGTGCTGAGACGACAAACTCCCCGTAGGAACGTGCGTACCTGAGGAAGTCGTTTCTGAAAAAATACAGATAGCGCTGAGACTTGTCCCTAAAGGGAACTGAGCGACAACCCTTTTTCCAACCTAGATTGCAGGAAGGAAGGAAACATAGACGATGCAACCGGCCAGGGAGAAACACCCTGCGCCGAGCACCGAGATAAGAATATCTTCCACGTCCTGTGGTCAATCTTGGCGGACGTTGGTATGCTAGCCTGTCTCATGATGGCAACCACGTCCTGAGGTAATCCTGACGACACTAGGTTCCAGGACTCAATGCCACACCATCAGGTTGAGGGCCGTAGAATTCAAATGGAAGAATGGCCCTTGAGACAGCCAGTCTGATTGGTCTGGTAGTGCCCCCGGTTAGCCTACCGTGAGGCACCACAGAACCGGGAACCACAACATCCTCGGCCAATCTGTAGCGACGAGGATGGCGCGGCCGCAGTCGGTCCTGATCTAGCGCAGCACTCTGGGCAACAATGCCAGAGGTGGCACATAAGGTAGCTGGAACTGCGACCAATGCTGAACTAAGGCGTCTGCCGCCAGAGCTCGATGATTGTGAAACCGTGCCATGAAGCTGGCACATTGTTGTTGTGCCGTGACGCCATTAGATCGACGTCCGGCCTCTGTCAGCGGCGCCAGATCTCCTGAAACCCGTCCGGGTGAAGAGACCATACCCTTTCGGCCACACCCCGGCGACTTAGGCAGTCAGCTTCCTAGTTTTCCACGCCTGGGATGTGAACTGTGGATATGGTGGATGCCGTGTCTTCCACCCACATCAGAACCTGCCGGACTTCCTGGAAGGCTTGCCGGTTGCGCGTTCTTCCTTGGTGGTTGATGTATGCCACCGCTGTGGAGTTGTCCGACTGAAGTCGGATTTGCTTGCTGTCCAGCTGCTGTTGGAAGGTTTGTAGGGCAAGATACACTGCTCTGTGTTCAAGAACATTGATCTGAAGGGTGGACTCTTGCTGAGTCCACGTACCCTGAGCGCTGTGGTGGAGAAAAACTGCTCCCCACCCTGATAGACTCGCGTCTGTCGTAACTATCGCCCAGGATGGGGATAGGAAGGACCTTCTTTTTGACCATGAGGTGGGAAGAAGCCACCACCGTAGAGATTCCTTGGCCGCCTGAGAAAGAAAGACGACTCTGTTGAGGGAGGTCGACTCCCCGTCCCATTGGCGGAGAATGTCACATTGTAGTGGACGCAGATGAAACTGCGCGAAAAGAACTGCCTCCATTGCTACCATCTTACGTAGGAAGTGCATGAGGCGTCTCAATGTGTGCGACTGGTTCTTAAAGAAGAGATTGCAGCCCGTAGTGAATGCTGTTTGTCTAGCGGAAGCTTCACTATCGCTGAGAGAGTATGAAACTCCATGCCTAGATATGTTAGCGATAGGGTCGGGGTCGGATCTGACTTCAAAAAGTTGATGATCCACCCAAAACTCTAGAGAGTCTCCAGCGCAACGTTCGGGCAGTGTCGGCATGTTTCCTAAGAGAGTGCCTTGACAAGTAGATCGTCTAAATATGGGATCACAGAGTGACCCTGAGAGTGCAGGACTGTGACTACTGCTGCCCTGACCTTGGCGAAGACCAGTGGGACTGTCGCTAGCCGGAAGGTAGAGCTACGAACAGAAGGTGTTCGTCTCCTATAACGAAGCGTAGAAACGCTAGTGCTCTGGATCAATCGGCACGTGTGGATAAGCATCCTTGATGCCTAATGATGCTAGGAAATCTCCTTGGGACATTGAGGCGATGACATGGCGGAGGGATTCCATCCGGAACCGCCTGGTGTCCACGAGCTTGCTGAGCAGTTTTAGATCCAGAACGGGACGGAACGGCCCGTTCTTATAGGCACCGCAAATAATTTGGGGTAAAAACCGTGACCTTGTTCCTGAAGAGGAACGGGGGTCATCACTCTTTCTGCCTATAGAGTGCACCCTGTTTGCAGAAGAGCAGCGGCTCGGCCGGGAGGTGGAGAAGTTCTGAAGAATCGAGTTGGAGGACGAGAAGTGAGCTCTATCCTGTACCCGTGAGACAGAATGTCTCACACCCAACGGTCATTGACCTATGGCAGCTAAATATCGCCAAGGCGGGTGAGCCTGCTACCGACCGAGGATGCGGAGAGAGGAGGCCGCAAGTCATGAGGAAGCCGCCTTGGAAGCGGGTTTTCAGACTGTCTCTTTTTTGGGCGTGACTGAGCCCGCCAAGAATCTGAGCTCCTCTGATCCTTTTGAGTCCACATTGGACGAGGAAAAATGGGACCTGCCCGAGCCTCGAAAAGACCGAAACCACGACTGCCTCCTGCTCTGTTGGGGTTTGTTGTGTCCGGGCTGAGGAAAGGATGAATCCTTACCCCTGGACTGTTTAATGGTTACATCCAAACGCTCACCAAACAGCCGGTCAGCAGAAAAAGGCAACTGGTTAAGCAACCTTTTTTGGAAGCAGAATCTGCCTTCCATTCACTTAACGAGCAGACCAGGCTCTGCTTAAAAACACGGAGCAGCGGAGGCTACTGCCGTACGGTTCGCAGAGTCTAGGGCAACCTGAATCGCGTAAGAAACAAATGCAGACATTTGAGAGGTTAAGGATGCCACCTGCGGCACAGATGTACGTGTAACCGTGTCAATCTGTGTAAGACAAGCTGAAATAGCTTGGAGTGCCCCAAGGGTGAGAATGCTGGAGCCAACGGTGCGCCGACAGTCTCATAGATGGATTTAGACCAGAGATCCATCTGTCTGTCAGTGGCATCTTTAAGTGCAGCTCCATCTCCCACTGCAACTATGGATCTAGCTACAAGCCTGGAGATTGGAGGATGCCGCTTGGGACACTGGGTCCAGTCCTTGACCACGTCAGGGGGCAGGGATAACGTGTATCCTAAGCCGTTTGGAGAAGCGCATATCTGGATAAGTGTGGTGTTCCTGGACTGCCTCTCTGAAGGCAGAGTGGTCCAGAAAAATACGTGAAGCTGACTCCTCCACTGGAGGAGCTGGGTGAGAAATAACCAACATTCTATTGATGGACGCTATAAGATTATTCACTATGGCGTCACCATTAGGTGTATCCAGATTGAGAGCGGTCTCAGGATCAGAATCCTGAGCCGCTACTTCCGCCTCATTACACAGAGAGTCCTTCCTAGGACCCTGATGAAACCGAGGGCCGCTCATAGTGAGCCCGCTTAGGCTGTCTGGGACTGACGTCTGTGCAGAGCCGTGACTCTGGGATGCGTGTGACATTCCCGGAGCTGTTAGTTGTTCACACTGAGGGGGGCCATGGATCAATGATTCAACAGTGCCCATATTGTGAGAGACATGTCCGGACTGCTAGGCTTCTAGTATCATAGCCATAGTCTCAGAAAATCTGTCAGTAAATACTGCAGACACCGTCCTCATCCTCTGGCCATTAGCAGAGACTCCGGCTGAGTTGGATATAATGGGGGTCTATGTAACCTGCCGGCCGTATAGCCGTACATGCTGTACCGGCTGCATAGAAAAACATGTGGTTCTGCACCTTTGTTTTACACAGAGAATATGCTGATAACTCCTCCGCACAATCCAGGAGGGTATATACAACGTGCGACCAAACAGTGCAATGTATATAGTACAAGCATATCTATAAGTGCACTTCTGCACTAGTGGGGTTAGCACCACAGGTGCTGCTTAACGCCTGTTGCAGCGATTGTGTGACTATCAGAATGCCAGGGTCTTCCACACTTGTCTCTGTATCGTACAGAAACTGACACTAATGGCTGCCGGCGTCCTTGTAGAGAAGGAAGCCGTGGGCGTGCCTGAGAGTGCGGGAATCCGGTTTCACAGTGCACACAGTGAGAGGGATGGAGTATGCAAAACATACTCCAGCTCTCAGCGCTGCTGTGCTATGCAGCGTCACGCCCCTACCCTGACTGTCAGGCCTGTGGGCGGTAACGAAGGGAGACTAGGCCCAGAAGCCGGGGACTCGAGTTAATAAGCGCGGCCGGCATATCAGTGCTGGCCGGCGCGGAAGTCCCCGGCGCACCACAAATCCCAGCGGCGCCTTAAATAAAAATGGCAGCGGCGGTTAGCGCAGTAGTCACCCAATACACTAACACACCCAGCAACGCTGTGGTGTGCGATGGCACTAGTGCGGACAGCGCCGCTGTCCCTGGCGCACTAACACACCCAGCAGTGCTGCCGTGTGTCTGCGCGGTCCCCACAGGGACACAGAGTACCTCCATGTAGCAGGGCCATGTCCCTGAAGATACTCCGCTCCATGTCCAGCAGATACCAGGGGCTGTGGATGGAGCACGGTCTCAGTGCCTGGAGACCGATAGAATCCCACTTCACCCAGAGCCCTGTAAAAAGGGATGGGGAAGGAAGCAGCATGTGGGCTCCAGCCGCCGTACCCGCAATGGGTACCTCAACCTTAACAAACACCTCCGACATGAAGTGGGGTGAGAAGGGAGCATGCTGGGAGCCCTGTATGGGCCCTCTTTTCTTCCATCCGACATAGTCAGCAGCTGCTGCTGACTAAACAGTGGAGCTATGCGTGGATGTGTTGCCTCCTTCGCACAAAGCACAAAACTGGTGAGCCAGTGATCCCACTGGGGGTGTATAGCCAGAAGGGGAGGGGCCTTACACTTTTAAGTGTAATACTTTGTGTGGCCTCCGGAGGCAATAGCTATACACCCAATTGTCTGGGTCTCCCAATTAGGAGCGAAAAAGAAAACTGGTTACACCAGTATCTACCTCAGTAGTAAAACATAATCTTCTGTTGACATGACCAGACAGGCCACTTGGGAAGGAAGAAGCTGCTCTTAAGCTGGGGTCACACTAAGCGACAACGACGTCGCTGTTATGTCACCATTTTCTGTGACGTAACAGCGACCTTGTAAGTCGCTGTTATGATCGCTGCTTAGCTGTCAAACGCAGCAGCGATCATAACGTCGCTGTGCTACATGTGCAGGGAGCCGCGCTTAGCGCTGGCTCCTTGCTCTCCTAGGTACAGTACACATCGGGTTAATTAACCCGATGTGTGCTGCAGCTACATGTCACAGTGCAGAGAGCAGGGAGCCGCGCACACTGCTTAGCGCTGGCTCCTTGCTCTCCTTGCTACAGTATACATCGGGTTAATTACCCGATGTGTACTGCAGCCACATGTGCACAGAGCAGGAGCCGGCACTGGCAGCAAGAGGGGAGGCTGGTAACGAAGGTAAATATCGGGTAACCAGGGAAAGGGCTTCCCTTGGTTACGCGATGTTTACGCTGGTTACAGCTTACCGCAGCTGCCAGACGCCGGCTCCTGCTCCCTGCTCGCTTCATTTCGTCGCTCTCTCGCTGTCACACACAGCGATGTGTGTGTCACAGCGGGAGAGTGACGATCAAAAAATGAAGCTGGACATTCAGCAACGACCGGCAACCTCACAGCAGGGGCCAGGTCGTTGCTGGATGTCACACACAGCGACGGGACGTCGCTGCAACGTCACAGAAAATGGTGACGTAGCAGCGACGTCGTTGTCGCTGTGTGTGACACCAGCTTAAGGGCCATAAAAAGCAAGATTACATCTTACAACCGCACAATGGATCATAGATGATACTTTGTGGAGACCTGTTCTTTGGTATAGTGACTGAGAATAGAACTGGTTGGTCATAATGACCATCATTGTGTATGGAGGACCAAGAGGCAAATGCTTTCCTGACTTAAGTGTGGGAGGGGGGGGGGATTTGCTGCAAAATAGATGGCAGCATGAGGAAGGAAAGTTGTTTAAAGATATCAAACCTTCTGTTGAAAACTTGGGCACAAATGAGTCTTCCAAATGGACAATGACTCCCAAGTATATGTATGAAAATGGCTTGAGGAGATGTGACCACCACAAAGCCTTGACCTCATCCATTAGTTCATGGGCAGAGCTGAAGGCCTATTCGAGCAATGAGACCTTGTTTTGTCAGGAGAAATTTAGCTAAAAGTCCAGCAACTTGTGTAAGGTGACCCGACATGTTGGTTCACGAGTTGGACAATTATACAAAATACGACATTTGTAAGTTTCTGAGCCACTAGGAAGGTGATAAAAGATATCTGACTCTAGTATTCTGACGCTTCACATTACTGATTCTAATAAATGGAGGTGGGAATAAAAAATAGTTTCATATTTTACACATCGTTTGTAGAAATGTCATCTGCAATTAGTCAACGTGTGCTCGTAACCCTAAGATGCTGCGTCTTTACAGCCTCAATGTATTGTGAAAACTAAACCTAAAAAAATGGGAAGGGATTATGAAGGTCTTCTACTCAACTCTTCTCATTTGGCTGTTTTAGTGGCTCCAGGACTGGACACATCCACCACCACGATGTCCGAGTTGCTCAGCATCATGTGGCCACTCTGACCGGTCACACACAAGAGGTCTGCGGCTTGAAGTGGTCTCCCGATGGTCGCTATCTAGCCAGTGGGGCAAATGACAACCTGGTAAATATCTGGCCCTGTGTCCAGGGAGACTCTGGAGAGTTCACACCTGTACAGACCTTCACCCAACACCAAGGTGCCGTCAAGGTAAGACTAGAAACTGCTGACATTATGTTGTACTGATTCTTTGAGCAAAGTCACCGCACTAGCTTTGTGTAAGATGGATTCAGTGCTATACTCTTGTTTGCTTCCTAGGCGGTGTCCTGGTGCCCCTGGCAGTCTAATGTCCTTGCGACCGGTGGTGGGACAAGCGACAGACATATCAGAATCTGGAATGTGTGTTCGGGGACCTGCCTAAACTCTGTGGACACCCACTCACAGGTAAGGGTGGATGCTTGTTGTGCACATAATTACTAAGTGTTCATTGGCACCATCTAATCCCGATGTGTGTCCTCCTCCAGGTCTGCTCTATCCTCTGGTCCACGAACTACAAGGAATTAATCTCTGGCCACGGATTTGCACAGAATCAACTCGTTCTGTGGAAATATCCCACAATGACCCGAGTAACAGAATTAAAAGGTAAGTGCCGCACACTCCCTGATTCTGCCTCCAGCATTACTTGGGCTATAGTCAGCACTGGTGGTGTCTTCCCTCCAGGACACAACTCGAGAGTCCTCAGCCTGTCAATGAGTCCGGATGGCAGCACCGTGGCCTCCGCTGCAGCAGACGAGACCCTCCGACTGTGGAAGTGCTTCGAAGTGGATCCCGTCGCCAAGAAGGAAAAGGAGAAGGCAAGAAGCAGCAAGAGCATCATCCACCAGAGCATCCGCTGAGCGCTGCCGGCTGCATTTTTTTTTTTTTAACACTTTATGTATATATATGTATCTTGGAATAAACATTGCTTTATTTTTTACTATGACTTGTAAATGTGTTTTATAGACTATTTTAACATCAGTGAAATGGGATTCTTCATACCGCTGTGCCTTGTCCACTGATTACACTAACTTTATAATGTACAGAAAGTGACTCATGGATGTTCTCCAGATTAATGTCAGACCTGATATAAATTGGTTGTATTGTATTTTGGGTCTTGCCATGCAGAGTGAGGGGCCGCACTTCACTATTTTCACCCACATCCTCTTACCATCACTCCGAGCTTTTGTTTCCTGTCTCACATTGTGGTTTGTGCACGGTCACCGAGGGTTTAACTATGTCTGACACAGAACAGTGTAATGCTGCTCCCATGTCTATAATCACTAATAAAGGTGTGGAAAAATGATAGTGTGCATGGTTATTGGGTGGGGGGGGGGATAAGCCTGGCTATACAGTGATGGGTCCCTATACATAGACTGTAAGAAGGGTCCTGGTTCATATCTGACAACATGGAAGGGGAATGATCCTCATAATGAATTTCTAAGGGCTCTCGCATATCTGTCAGATCACAATCCATGGACTGGCAGTGACTCTCGAGTGTGGCAGATTTATAGAAATCTAATATATAAATATGTATATGTAGGTCACTAAAGGAATTCTCAGTTGCTTTTACAATCATGAAAATTTTGCAGACACCCAATGTGACTCAGGGACCGTCAGACTATGTTTTGACAGTAAAATTTAACACCGTGCTTTAGTTACACCAAAAAACTTGCCTCCTTTAAAATCAATGGAGCTGCGAGCTAAAGGTTAATAGCAGCGGTGAGTGGTTGCTATTAGGAACAAAATACATTGTTAGTATAAGAAGCTTATGTGTGAGGTAATAAGATGTTGGTGGTGAGATAGGGAAAGAGACAGAAAATCAGGCAGACAGGGAAAGAGAAAAATAGGGAAAGGGACAGGCCAGACAAGAAATGAGACAGAGAAAATCAAAGACAGGCAGACAGGGAAAGGGACACCAGGAAAGAGACAGGTAGGGAAAGACTGGGAACGAGACACACAGGTAGGGAAAGAAACAGTTACTATTTTGGGAACGCATGGGTACTACAGCTAGTAGTTATATACCTCTCTAGATATATAGATCTAGCTCTCTCAGATCTGTATATCTATATAGATATAAAGTATAGATATAAAATACATATATATCTATATATCTATATTTATCTATATTTTATATCTCATGCTTGGTAGAGCTGATGCTAGACCCATTGTAATCTGACATCAGAACAAATCGCACAGATGTATGAAGGAACCCAAAACCTGAGCGCTTCGGCTCTTGTGAAGTGTGTGTGGCTGCAGTGTATTCCCTCCAAATGCAGAACATGCACGCTCAGCCAAAGTGACTGTGCATAGAGGGGTGGGGCACAGGAGCCTAATCAATGGTATGCTCATCTCATTGCAGGTGCTCACCTGGCTGCAATATGCCAACACTGGGTAAAATGGCTCAGGGCAGACATGCAAATTGTGATGCAAACTCAACTTTCTTTGTCGCTCCATTGGGAGACCCAGACCATTGGGTGTATAGGCTATGCCTCCGGAGGCCGCACAAAGTATTACACTAAAAGTGTAAAGCCCCTCCCCTTCTGCCTATACACCCCCCGTGCTCCCACGGGCTCCTCAGTTTTTTGCTTTGTGCGAAGGAGGCAGACATGCACGCACAGCTCCACAGATTGGTCAGCAGCAGCTGCTGACTATGTCGGATGGAAGAAAAGTGGGCCCATATAGGGCCCCCAGCATGCTCCCTTCTCACCCCACTCTTGTCGGCGGTGTTAAGGTTGAGGTATCCATTGCGGGTACGGAGGCTGGAGCCCACATGCTGTTTTCCTTCCCCATCCCCCTCAGGGATCTGGGTGAAGTGGGATCCTATCGGTCTCTAGGCACTGAGACCGTGCTTCATCCACAACTCCCGTGGAGCCTGCTGGATAGGAGCCGGGTACCGTTCAGGGACATGGCCCTGCTACGTGGAGGTACTCTGTATCCCTGTGGGGACCGCGCACAGCAACACTACAGCTTTGCTGGGTGTGCTAGTGCACCGGGGACCGCGGCGCTGACCGGGTTAAAATGTGCCATTACACACTCAGCGTTGCTGAGTGTTTTATGTATAGGGACTGCCGCGCTGACCGCCGCTGCCACGGAAACACTGCGGCGCGGCTGGGACTTGTAGTGCGCCAGGGACTTCCGCGCTGGCCGCGCATATACGGCGGCCGCGCTTATTACTCGAGTCCCCGGCTTTTTGCGGCCTAGTTTCCTTCTCCTCCCGCCCTCAGCCCTGACAGGCAGGGGAAGGGCGGGAAGCTGCACAGAACGAGCAGCACTGAGGGCTGGAGCATGCTTTGCATACTCCACCCCTCTCACTGTGCACAGTGCGGCTCCAGTTCCCGCACTTTCTCGGCCACGCCCACGACTCCCTCCTCTCCTCAGGACGCCGGCAGCCATTCCTGTCAGCTCCTCGGACGCAGCAGAGGGGGACAAAGTCTGGGAGACCCAGGCAGGGACTTGGGTGGCCTCACAACCGCTTGAAGCGGGTGGTAAGCAGCACCTGTGGTGCTAGCCCCATTGTGCAGTAGTGTAACTATACTGTATGTTTATGGTATATACTTTACACTGTGGTGCACAGTTGATTTCTGGCTATATACCCTATTGTGTTGCTCAGGGAAGATAATAGCATGGCGCCCACAAAAGGCAGGGGTGCCAAAACACAGGCTTATTATGCTGCCTGCGCCGCATGTACGACCCCGCTACCGGCAGGTTCCACTGACCCTCATTGTATACAGTGCTCGGCCCCTGTGACACTTACTCAGCCAGAGCCTCTGCTAAGAGGGGCCCAGGGGGAGCCACCTGCTGACAATGTCCAGGTGACGGGGACAGAGTTTGCAAAACTCTCTGAGACTATGGCTAAGATACTAGAAGCCTTGCAGTACAGGCCGGTATCTCAGCACAGGGACTCTGTTGGTCCAACTGAGGGGGGCCAGGGAAAAAAGATTCAACAATGTCCTCCCGGGGTATCTCATAGATCCAAGGCTGAGGGTTCTGACACAGACCCCAGCCCCAGACCGACTAAGCGAGCTCGCTTAGATTTTCCCTCGACATCATCATATTGTTCAGGGTCTCAGCGAGGGGAATCTCGAGTTGATGAAGCGGAGGTAGCTGATCAGGATTCTGATCCTGAGGGCGCTCTCAATCTTAATACTCCAGACGGGGACGCCATAGTGAACGATCTTATTGCATCCATCAATCAAATGCTGGATATTTCTCCCTCAGTCCCTCCAGCAGAGGAGTTGGCTTCTCAGCAGGAGAAATTCCGGTTCAGGTTCCCCAAGCGTACAGAGTATGTTTCTGGACCACTCTGATTTCAGAAAGGCAGTCCAGAATCACAATGCTTGTCCAGATAAGCGTTTTTCTAAGCGCCTTAAGGATACACGTTATCCCTTTCCCCCTGACGTGGTTAAAGGTTGGACTCAGTGTCCCAAAGTGGATCCTCCAATCTCCAGACTGGCGGCTAGATCCATACTTGCAGTGGAAGATGGGGCTTCACTCAAAGATGCCACTGACAGGCAGATGGAGCTCTGGTTGAAATCCATCTATGAAGCGATCGGCGCTTCTTTTGCCCCAGCATTCGCAGCCGTATGGGCGCTACAAGCTATCTCAGCAGGTCAAGCGCAAATTGAAGCAGCCACATGCACGTCCGCTACCACTCAGACCTCGGCATTTGCGTCTTACGCTATTAATGCTGTCCTGGACTCTGCGAGCCGTACGGCGGTGGCAGCCGCCAATTCGGTGGTACTCCGCAGGGCCTTGTGGCTACGGGAATGGAAGGCAGATTCTGCTTCCAAAAAGCGCTTAACCAGTTTGCCAATTTCTGGCGACAGATTGTTTGGCGAGCGTTTGGATGAAATTATCAAACAATCCAAGGGAAAGGATACATCCTTACCCCAGCCCAAACTGAACATGCCCCAACAGAGGAGAGGGCAGTCGAGGTTTCGGTCCTTTCGGGGCGCGGGCAGGTCCCAATTCTCCTCGTCCAAAAGGCCTCAGAAAGAGCAAAGGAACTCTGATGCATGGCGGTCTAAGTCACGTCCTAAAAAGACCACCGGAGGGGCAGCTAACAAAGCGGCTTCCTCATGACTTTCAACCTCCTCATTCCGCATCCTCGGTCGGTGGCAGGCTCTCCCGCTTTTGCGACACCTGGCTGCCACGAATAAAAGACCGCTGGGTGAGAGACATTCTGTCTCACGGTTACAAGATAGAGTTCACCTCTCGTCCCCCGACTCGATTCTTCAGGTCATCCCCGCCTCCCGAGCGAGCAGAGGCTCTTCTGCAGGCGCTGCGCACTCTGAAGGCAGAAGGAGTGGTGATCCCTGTTCCTCTTCAGCAACAGGGCCACGGTTTTTACTCCAACTTGTTTGTGGTCCCAAAGAAGGACGGGTCTTTCCGCCCTGTCCTGGACCTGAAACTGCTCAACAAACACGTAAAAACCAGGCGGTTCCGGATGGAATCCCTCCGCTCCGTCATCGCCTCAATGTCCCAAGGAGATTTCCTTGCATCGATCGATATCAAAGATGCTTATCTCCACGTACCGATTGCTCCGGAGCACCAGCGCTTCCTGCGCTTCGCCATAGGAAACGAACACCTGCAGTTCGTGGCACTGCCGTTCGGTCTGGCAACAGCCCCACGGGTTTTTACCAAGGTTATGGCTACTGTAGTAGCGGTCCTACACTCTCAGGGTCACTCGGTGATCCCGTACTTGGACGATCTGCTGATCAAGGCACCCTCTCAAGAGGCATGCCAACGCAGCCTCGAAGCTACCCTGGAGACTCTCCAGAGTTTCGGGTGGATCATCAATTTTCCGAAGTCAAATCTGACACCGGCCCAATCGCTGAAATATCTTGGCATGGAGTTTCATACCCTCTCAGCGATAGTGAAGCTTCCGCTGGTCAAGCAGCAGTCACTACAGAAAGGGGTACAATCTCTCCTTCAAGGCCAGTCACACCCCTTGAGGCGCCTCATGCACTTCCTGGGGAAGATGGTGGCAGCAATGGAGGCAGTCCCTTTCGCGCAGTTTCACCTGCGTCCTCTTCAATGGGACATCCTACGCAAATGGGACAGGAAGCCGACGTCCCTCGACAGGACTGTCTCCCTCTCTCAAGCGACCAAAGCTTCCCTTCGGTGGTGGCTTCTTCCCACTTCATTATCGAAGGGGAAATCCTTCCTACCCCCATCCTGGGCGGTGGTCACGACGGACGTGAGTCTGTCAGGGTGGGGAGCGGTTTTTCTCCACCACAGGGCTCAGGGTACGTGGACCCAGCAAGAGTCATCGCTCCAGATCAATGTTCTGGAAATACGGGCAGTGTACCTTGCCCTGAAAGCGTTCCAGCAGTGGCTGGAAGGCAAGCAGATCCGAATTCAGTCGGACAATTCCACAGCGGTGGCATACATCAACCACCAAGGCGGCACACGCAGTCGGCAAGCCTTCCAGGAAGTCCGGCGGATTTTGCTGTGGGTGGAAGCAACGGCCTCCACCATCTCTGCAGTTCACATCCCAGGCGTGGAAAACTGGGAAGCAGATTATCTCAGTCGCCAGGGCATGGACGCAGGGGAATGGTCCCTTCACCCGGATGTGTTTCAGGAGATCTGTTGCCGCTGGGGGGTGCCGGACGTCGACCTCATGGCGTCCCGGCACAACAACAAGGTACCGATGTTCATGGCACGGTCTCAAGATCCCAGAGCTCTGGCGGCAGACGCCTTAGTTCAGGATTGGTCGCAGTTTCAGCTCCCTTATGTGTTTCCTCCGCTGGCACTGTTGCCCAGAGTGTTACGCAAGATCAGGGCCGACTGCCGCCGCGTCATCCTCGTCGCTCCAGACTGGCCGAGGAGGTCGTGGTACCCGGATCTGTGGCATCTCACGGTCGGCCAACCGTGGGCACTACCAGACCGACCAGACTTGCTATCCCAAGGGCCGTTTTTCCATCTGAATTCTGCGGCCCTCAACCTGACTGTGTGGCCATTGAGTCCTGGATCCTAGCGTCTTCAGGGTTATCTCAAGACGTCATTGCCACTATGAAACAGGCTAGGAAACCAACGTCCGCCAAGATCTACCACAGGACGTGGAAAATATTCCTGTCGTGGTGCTCTGCTCAGGGTTTTTCTCCCTGGCCTTTTGCCTTGCCCACTTTTCTGTCCTTCCTTCAATCTGGACTGGGAAAGGGTTTGTCGCTCGGCTCCCTTAAGGGACAAGTCTCAGCGCTCTCTGTGTTTTTCCAGAAGCGCCTTGCCAGGCTTCCACAGGTACGCACGTTCCTGCAGGGGGTTTGTCACATCGTTCCTCCTTACAAGCGGCCTTTAGAACCCTGGGATCTGAACAGGGTGCTGAGGGTTCTTCAGAAACCACCATTCGAGCCAATGAGAGATATTTCTCTCTCACGCCTTTCGCAGAAAGTGGTTTTCCTAGTTGCAGTCACTTCTCTTCGGAGAGTGTCTGAGCTAGCAGCGCTGTCATGCAAAGCCCCTTTCCTGGTGTTTCACCAGGACAAGGTGGTTCTACGTCCGGTTCCGGAATTTCTCCCTAAGGTGGTATCCCCCTTTCATCTCAATCAGGACATCTCCTTACCTTCTTTTTGTCCTCATCCAGTTCACCAATGTGAAAAGGATTTGCACTTGTTAGATCTGGTGAGAGCACTCAGACTCTACATTTCTCGTACGGCGCCCTTGCGCCGCTCGGATGCACTCTTTGTCCTTGTAGCTGGCCAGCGTAAAGGGTCACAGGCTTCCAAATCAACCCTGGCTCGGTGGATCAAGGAACCAATTCTCGAAGCTTACCGTTCTGCTGGGCTTCCGGTTCCCTCAGGGCTGAAGGCCCATTCTACCAGAGCCGTGGGTGCGTCCTGGGCTTTGAGGCACCAGGCTACGGCTCAGCAGGTGTGTCAGGCGGCTACCTGGTCGAGTCTGCACACTTTCACGAAACACTATCAGGTGCATACCTATGCTTCGGCGGATGCCAGCCTAGGTAGACGAGTCCTTCAGGCGGCGGTTGCCCACCTGTAGGAAGGGGCCGTTTTACGGCTCTATTACGAGGTATTATTTTACCCACCCAGGGACTGCTTTTGGACGTCCCAATGGTCTGGGTCTCCCAATGGAGCGACAAAGAAGAAGGGAATTTTGTTTACTTACCGTAAATTCCTTTTCTTCTAGCTCCAATTGGGAGACCCAGCACCCGCCCCTGTTTTTTTGTGTACACATGTTGTTCATGTTAAATGGTTTCAGTTCTCCGATATTCCTTCGGATTGAATTTACTTAAAACCAGTTTATAATTTTTTCCTCCTTCTTGCTTTTGCACCAAAACTGAGGAGCCCGTGGGAGCACGGGGGGTGTATAGGCAGAAGGGGAGGGGCTTTACACTTTTAGTGTAATACTTTGTGCGGCCTCCGGAGGCATAGCCTATACACCCAATGGTCTGGGTCTCCCAATTGGAGCTAGAAGAAAAGGAATTTACGGTAAGTAAACAAAATTCCCTTCTTTCTTTCTTTCAAAATCTAGTCCAGGTTATGCAGTTCATCCTGTGGCCACTAGAGGAGCTATTGCACTAATGCAGATCAGGGATAATTGCTTCTGCAGAATCGACTGTACAGACTGGTGCAAGCAAAAGAATATAACCACTTACAATCTTATACAGATAAACCTAGTTTGACAGCGTCTATTTTGCAGTAAACAAATGCTACAAAACCAATGTCTCAATACAACAAAATGGCAATTTTATTGACTACTGCAGTCTCTGAACTATTCCCAGCCTTGGTAGATCTGGTCTGGCTGTTATGACCTGTTATAAATGTGATGTTGAACCAGCTCCTGGCTGCGTCCAGGAGGAGTCCCGCACCCTTCCTCATGGGCCCTGGCATCCTAGTCCTCTTCATAAACCAATTCTTGGTGGACTTTGATCTATGCTTGACATCACAAACTTTGTAAGGTCCAATACTGCTCGGCTTTCTCAGACCGTGTGATATTTTCTTGTGCCAGAAGAAGGGAATTTTGTTACTTACCGTAAATTCCTTTTCTTCTAGCTCCTATTGGGAGACCCAGACGATTGGGGTGTATAGTACTGCCTCCGGAGGCCACACAAAGCATTACACTAAAAAGTGTAAGGCCCCTCCCCTTCTGGCTATACACCCCCAGTGGGATCACTGGCTCACCAGTTTTAGTGCAAAAGCAAGAAGGAGGAAAGCCAATAACTGGTTTAAACAAATTCACTCCGAAGTAACATCGGAGAACTGAAAACCATTCAACATGAACAACATGTGTACCCGAAAAACAACCAAAAATCCCGAAGGACAACAGGGCGGGTGCTGGGTCTCCCAATAGGAGCTAGAAGAAAAGGAATTTACGGTAAGTAACAAAATTCCCTTCTTCTTCGGCGCTCCATTGGGAGACCCAGACGATTGGGACGTCCAAAAGCTGTCCCTGGGTGGGTAAAGAAATACCTCATGTTAGAGCTGTAAAACAGCCCTTCCCTACAAGGAGGCAACCGCCGCCTGCAGGACTCTTCTACCTAAGCTGGCATCCGCCTAAGCGTAGGTATGCACCTGACAATGCTTGGTGAAAATGTGCAGACTCGACCAGGTAGCTGCCTGGCACACCTGCTGAGCCGTAGCCTGGTGCCGTAATGCCTAGGGCGCACCCACGGCTCTGGTAAAATGGGCTTTCAGCCCTGATGGAACCGGAAGCCCAGCAGAACAGTAGGCTTCAAGAATTGGTTCCTTGATCCATCGAGCCAGGGTGGATTTGGAAGCCTGCGACTCTTTACGCTGATTAGCGACAAGCACAGAGAGTGCATCCGAGCGGCGCAGAGGCGCCGTGTGGGAAATGTAGATTCTGAGTGCTCTCACCAGATCCAACAAATGCAAATCCATTTCATATCGATGAAATGGATGAGGCAAAAGGAAGGTAAGGAGATATCCTGATTGAGATGAAAGGGGGATACCACCTTAGGGAGAACTCCGGAATCGGGCGCAGCACTGCCTTGCCTTGGTGAAACACCAGGAAGGAAGCTTTTGGATGACAGCGCTGCTAGCTCGGACACTCTCCTAAGAGACGTGACCGCTACCAGAAAGGCCTCTTTCTGGGAAAGTCGAGAGTGAAACATCTCTCAGAGGCTCGAAGGGCGGCTTCTGGAGAGCAATTAGTACCCTGTTCAGATCCCATGGGTCCAACGGCCGTTTGTACAGAGGGACAATGTGACAAACCTCCTGCAGGAACGTGTGTACCTGAGGAAGTGGTGCTAGGCGCTTCTGAAGAATACAGATAGCGCTGAGACTTGTCCTTTGAGGGAGCCGAGTGACAACCTTTTTCCAAACCAGATTGCAGGAAGGAAGGAAAAGTAGGGAATGCAAATGGGCAGGGAGACACTCCCTGAGCAGAGCATTAAGAGAAGAATATCCTCCACATCCTGTGGTAGATCTTGGCAGACGTCGGTTTTCTAGACTGTCTCATGGTGGCAATGACGTCCTGAGATAATCCTGAAGACGCTAGGATTCAGGACTCAAAGGCCATACCGTCAGGTTCAGGGCCGTAGAATTCAGATGGAAAAAACGGCCCTTGGGACAGTAAGTCTGGCCGGGCTGGTAGTGCCCACGGTTGGCAGACCGTGAGATGCCACAGATCCGGGGACTACGACCTCCTCGGCCAGTCTGTGGCGATGAGGATGGCGCGGCGGCAAACGGACCTGATGTTGCGTAGCCCTCTGGGCAGCAGTGTCAGAGGGGGAAACACATAGGTAGCTGGAACTGCGACCAAACCTGAACTAAGGCGTCTGCCGCCAGAGCTCTTTGATCGTGATACCGCGCCATGAAAATCGGAACCTTGTTGTTGTGCCGAGACGCTATTAGGTCGACGTTCAGCATCCCCCAGCGTTGACAGATTTCCTGAAAACCGTCCGGGTGAAGATACCCTTCCCCTGCGTCCATACCCTGGCAACTGAGGAAGTCTGCTTCCCAGTTTTCTGCGCCCGGGATGTGAACTGCGGATATGGTGGATGCTCTGTCTTCCACCCCCATCAGACTCCGCCGGACTTCCTGGGAGGCTTGCCGACTGCGTGTTCCGCCTTGGTGGTAGATGTATGCCACCGCTGTGGAGTTGTCCGACTGAATTCGGATGTGTGTGCTTTCCAGCCACGGCTGGAAGGCTTGCAGGGCAAGATACACTGCCCAGATTTCCAGCACATTGATTTGAAGGATGGACTCCTCTGAAGAGAGTCCTTGACCGTCTGAGAAGGGGGACGTTCCTTCTAGGGACGTCGACTTCCCATCCCATTGGCAAAGAATGCCACATTGGAGTGGACGCAGATGAAACTGCGCGAAAGTGACTGCCTCTGCATGAGTCGTGTTAAGGGGTGTGACTGGCCATGAAGGAGAGACTGCACCCCCGTCTGTAGTGAACGTGTCCAGCGGAAGCTTCACTATCGCTGAGGGAGCGTGACACTCCATGCCCAGATATGTCAGCGATTGGGTCGGTGTCAGATTTAAGAGAAGATGATGATCCACCCGAAACTCTGGAGAGTCTCCAGCGCTACGCTCAGGCTGTGTTGGCATGCCTCTTGAGAGGGTGCCTTGACCAGTCGACCGTCCAAGGAAGGATCACCGAGTGACCCTGAGAGTGCAGGACTGCTCCCACTGCTGCCCTGAACTTGGTGAAAACCCGTAGGGCTGTCACCAGACCGAAGGGCAGGGTTACGAACTGAAGATGCTCGTCTTCAATAACGAAACGTAGCAAACGTTGGTGCTCTGGAGCAATCGGCACGTGGAGATAAGCATCCTGTGTCTATTGATGCTAGGAAATCTCCTTGAGACATTGAGGCAATGACGGAGCGGAGGGACGCCATCCGGAACCGCCTGGCCTTCACGTGCTTGTTGAGCAGTTTTAGGTCCCCCACAATCAGATTGGAGGAAAAACCGTGTCTTGTTCCTGAAGAGGAACAGGAATTACCACTCCTTCTGCCTGCAGAAGAGCATCGGCTCGGTGGGTAGGTGGGGAAGTTCTGAAGAATCGAGCCGGAGGCCGAGAACAGAACTCTATCCTGTACACGTGAGACACAATGTCTCTCACCCACCGGTCTGTGACCTGTGGCAGCTAAATGTCGCCAAGGCGAGAGAGTCTGCCACCAACCGCGGATGCGGAGAGAGAGAGCTTAAAGTCATGAGGAGACCGCCTTGGAAGCGGTTCCTCTGGCTGCCTTCCTTGGGCGTGATTGAGCCCGCCTGGAATCTGAGCCCCTCTGAGCCTTTTGAGCCCTTTTGGACTAGGACAATTTGGACCTGCCCGAGCCTGGGAAGGACCGAAACCTCGACTGTCTCTCTCGGACAGCATTAATAGGGTAAGTCGCAATGCAGACATTGCGAGGATAAGGACGCTACCTGCGGCACAGATGTACCTGTGCTCACAAGACCAGCTGACATAGCTTAGAGTGCCCATACGGCTGCGAATGCCGGAGCAACCGACACGCCGATAGCTTCATAGACAGATTTCAACCAGAGGTCCATCTGTCTGTCAATGGCATCTTTAAGTGAAGTACCATCTCCACTGCAACTATGGATCTAGCCGCAAGCCTGGAGATTGGGGGATCCACCTTTGGACCCTGGGTCCAGCGCCTGACCACGTCAGGGGGAAAGGGATAACATGTATCCTTAATACATTTGGAGAAAAGCTTATCTGGTAAGCGTGGTGATTCTGCACTGCTTCTCTGAAGTCAGCGTGGCCAGAAAAGTACTCAATGTACGCTTGAGATACTGAAATGGGATTTCTCCTGCTGGGAAGCTGACTCCTCCACTGAAGGAGCTGGGGGAGAGATATCCAACATGCCATTGCTGGACGCCATAAGATCAGTCACCATGGCGTCACCATCCGGTGTATCCGGATTGAGAGCGGTGTCAGGATCAAAGTCCTGATCAGCTACGTCTGCCTCATCATACAGAGAGTCCTCTGCTGTGACCCTGACTAGTGATGAGGCCGAGTGCCGCTCCCAGCGAGCTCGCTTAGGCTGTCTGGGACTGTCGTCCGTGTCAGAGCCTTCACCCTGGAATGCCTGGGACCCCCCCGGAGCACTGATTTTGTTCCAAATGAGGGTGGCCAGGGAGCAATGATCAAGATTGCCCATGGCCTGTCTGGACTGCAAGTCACTATCCCATGACAATCTATCAGCCGAAACTGCAACACCGTCCCTGTCCATGGACAGGGTTCACAGGTGGTTCCTTTGGCCACCTCTAGTAGAGACCCCGGCTGACCAAGTGCTACAGGGGAGCATTGCACACAACGGGGGTCAGTGGAACCTGCCGGTGGAACAGTATCACATGCAGTAAAAGCAGCATAGAAAGCCTGTGTTGCTTTTTTGCTGCTGTTGTCCAGCCATCTAGGAGCATATAGTCGAGAATAGCGACCGCACAGTGCAATGTATAGCATACAAGCATAAAGTACAAATGAGCACTTCAGCACATGCAATATGAGCAGCTTAGAAAGCCTGTGCCTTAGCATCTTTGCTTTTTTGCTGCTGTAGTCTAGCCATCTAGGAGCATATAGCCCAGAATAGCGACCGTACAGTGCAATGTATAGCATACAAGCATAAGTACAAATGAACACTTCAGCACATGCAATACAAGCAGCCTAGAAAAACTGTGCCTTAGCACCCATGCTTTTTTGCTGCTGTAGTCTAGCCATTCTAGGAGAATATAGCCAAGAATAGCGACCGTACAGTGCAATGTATAGCATACAAGCATAAGTACAAATGAACACTTCAGCACATGCAATACAAGCAGCATAGAAAGCCTGTGCTTTAGCACCCTTGCTTTTTTGCTGCTGTTGTCTCGCCATCTAAGAGGGCATATAGCCAAAGATAGCGACCTACAGTGCAGTGTAAGCATAAAATACAAATGGACACAACGGTATTTAGTGGGGTCAGCACTTCAGGTGCTGCTTACCGCCCGCCTATAGGCGGGTGTGTGGTCGCCAGAGTCCTGTGACTGGTTGCCCAGAGCTTGTCTCCGTTCTCCAGTTCGGACTGCAGGAATGGCTGCCGGCGTCCTTCTCCAGCTCGTGTGACGAGGGGCGGGCCGTGGGCGTGCCCCAGACAAGAGCGGGAAACCGGCGTCCCACTGTGTCCAGTGAAGGGGGCTGGAGAATGCAAAGCAGACTCCAGCCCTCGGCGCTGACTTTCTGTACAGCGTCCCGCCTCTCCCCTGACTGGCAGGGCTGGGGGCGGGAACGAAACGAAAACTAGGCCGCAAAGCCGGGGACTCGAGTAATAAGCGCGGCCGTCCTATGTGCACGGCCAGCGCGGAGTCCCCGGCGCACCACAAGTCCCAGCCGCGCCACAGTGTAAAAACACCTAGCAGCGGCCCGGCGCGGCAGTTCCCAATACATAAATTCACACAGCAAAGCTGCCGTGAATAATAGCACGAGCGCTCCGCGCTGTTGTCCCCGGCGCACTAGCACTCCCAGCAATGCTGGTGTGTGTGTGCGCGATGTGTACGGGGACACAGAGTACCTTAATGTAGCAGGGCCCTGTCCCTGACGATACTCAGCTCCATATCCAGCAGGTTCTCTGGGTCTGTGGATGGAGCCCGGTCTCAGTGCCTGGAGACCTGTAAGATCCCACTTCACCCAGAGCCCTGAGGGGGGATGGGGAAGGAAAACAGCATGTGGGCTCCAGCCTCCGTACCCGCAATGGGTACCTCAACCTTAACAAACACCCGACAAAAGTGGGGTGAGAAGGGAGCATGCTGGGGGCCCCATATGGGCCCACTTTTCTTCCATCCGACATAGTCAGCAGCTGCTGCTGACTAAAAACAGTGGAGCTATGCGTGGATGTCTGACCTCCTTCGCACAAAGCAGAAAACTGGTGAGCCAGTGATCCCACTGGGGGTGTATAGCCAGAAGGGGAGGGGCCTTACACTTTTTAGTGTAATGCTTTGTGTGGCCTCCGGAGGCAGTACTATACACCCCAATCGTCTGGGTCTCCCAATGGAGCGCCGAAGAAATACAATCTTGTGCGCAGGTAGCGTTCTGCCCTGCAGAAATTTCTGCAGCGATTTGAACAGCACACGTGCGCTTCAAATCGCTGCAGAAATAGTCCGTAATGAGAAAAAAAAAAGCTGATTCCATGCGCTCTGAGTGCAGCCCCTCCCATAGAGCGGGGGCTGCATGCAGAGCGCAGGAAAGAAGTGACATGTCACTTCTTAGACCGCGCGCTTTGGGCAGCAGCCGAAGCGCTGCACTCAATACGCCACGTGTGCACGTCTCATGCATAATCTTCATAGATTATGCTGGGGACGCATGGAGTTACGCTGCGGTGCAGATTGCAGCGTAACTGCATGCAAAGAGCTAGTGCTGATGCTGGAGGGAACAGGCTGCACTGGTATCAATCAGTCCTATAATCTTATGACCCCCATAACCAGATGGGTCACTCTGCAAGGAAGAAGCTGTGGCTCAAATTTTACTCCACTGTGGACAATGTATTCAGCACTTATCACAAGGTTCAATTATTTTTTTATCATTCATTAAGAAATAAATACAAATGTAAAAAAAAAAAAAAAAAAAATATTCATACCCTAATCAATAGGCTCTTGTGTAATGATATACAACCCATGGGCTAGGGTTTGAAACAGCCTATATATAATTTATTTTATTTTTTTAAGCATTGATATTACTTGATCCTTTGTGTGAGTGATGGATACATCTTTTCCTAATCATTTTGGACTGGCTCCCTTTTAATGCACCATCTCGCTCATTGGACTGGATCTCGTCCATGTAGAATGGTGACCCGACATTGCACTTTATTTTTTCCTCTTTCCCACGCTTTACTACAGGCAGGGTGTTTGTGAGACCACGGGTGTATACTGCTAATTTGCAAAGAAGTCAGATTCCTCCTCCCCAGGCTACACCCTTATGCTTGATTCTTCCTCCAAAAATAGAACAGAAGCCTGAAAAGTTCCACTTTTATGGCTGTACAGAACAGAATCCCAACATTTGGGTACATTTTTTTTTTTTTTTTTGTTTCAGAGGTGGAAGTCAGGCATGGAGACCTAGCATTTAGTTTGCATCTTAGGGTATGTGCACATAGACGCAGCATGTGCTGTCCACAGGAGACCGCAGCTGCCTGTGCCCACGATCAGGGTCTGGGCCATTGCAGATCTTATCTCTATTCTTCCTGCAGAGAACACTCGCAGCTCTGCAGCATAAAGTGAGAGTCTGCAGCTCAGAAAGCCATGCCATAGCTCAGTTTATGCTGCAGAAAAACAAGCACAATGGGCAGAAGATTTCTATAAATCCCATCTATTGTGCCTCTACTGTACAATGCAGCATTTTTGACACAGCACAAAACACACTGCCTCCAAAATGCTGCAAACCCCGATCGTGTGCACTCATCCTTAGTGAAACAGTGCATGCTACCACCAAATCTCACAATTTCTTGAAGGATTTTAACTACCAGCCTCCTTAGGAACTTGCTCGCAGCCAGTGTCTTTTTTTTTGGCTGTGTTAGGCTATGTGCGCAATAGAAAGTGACTGTTTCTGAAGAAAAAAAAACAGACCCTCTTAAAGAATCCTACACTCACGGTGAGAAAAAAAAAACACACCAAATCCGCATGCGGTTTCACCGCAGATTCTCCACAAAAGTTGGTCCCTGGGGATCTTTACCATTATCTATGGCAAAAACCACAGGTACCTGCGGAAAAGAAATGACATGCTCATTAGTTCCGCAGCGGAAAGTCCACGGGTTTAAAAAAAAAAAAAAAAAAAGCCGAGAGCGTAGTTTTTGTTTTGTGTTTTTTTTTTTTTTTTTTTAAAAACCCCATAGGATTTGCTGGGGAATGACTGCAGCAATGTTAGACACATTTTCTGCAGCAAATCCGCAGCGTGCGCACAGGGCCTTAGGCTATGTGCGCACGTTGCGTACTAGCCCTGCAGAAATTTCTGCAGCGATCTAAAGAGCACATGTGCGCTTCAAATCGCTGCAGAAAATGTCCATAGAGAAAGAAAAAAACAAAACGATTCCATGCGCTCTGCCTGCAGCTCCTGCCATAGACAGAGCAGGAGCTGCCGGCAAAGCGCACGGAAGAAGTGACATGTCACTTCTTAGAACGCAGCGCTTCGGGCAGCAGCCGAAGCGCTGCGCTCTAAGACGCCACGTGCGCACGGCCCCTGCACAATCTCCATAGACTGTGCAGGGGACGCAGGACGCATGCAGTTACGCTGCGCTACAAAGCGCAGCGTAACTGCATGTATTTACGCAACGTGCGCACATAGCCTTAAGGTAGTTTTGTCGATGTTAATAGAAACAGTTCAGACGTCTGAACTGTTTCTATTATCTCCAGAAACATCCAATGCTTTTGTATCCTCCTGGTTTGTGAAGGCAACGATCTCTAACTTTATTCACCATTCAACCCAATCCCACCCAAGAATATTAGGGACCTGGAGGCCATCACTTAAGAGGCTACAATTCCTCAGGAACGATGCAAGAAGCTGGTGTCTGGCCGGGGATTAGATCTGCAGCAGGTCATAACAGCCAGGGGAGCTCTACTAAGTATTGTACTAGTTGTGGATAATTCGGGGACTACAGGAATCAGTAAAAGTGGCATTGTGTCATTAATTTGGAGAAACCACTTGTTACACTGGTTGTGTTGAGCCATTTACATTGCAATAAGGCAAACAACGGAAATTTTGTACATTGTTACTTTAAAAAGGAATAGTTACCCAATTTTGAATGGAAGTGTACACAGGAGTCACCAGGTTTTTGCTTCCCCATCTGAAAGCAGCATAATGTAGGGGCAGAGACCCTGATTCCAGTGAGGTGTCACTTACTGAGCTGATGGCTGCATTTTTTATTAAAAATCACAGTTTATCTTCTGCAGATCTTCCAATTCTCTGAATGTTGAGGTCTATATAACATCACCCACAGTACTGATTGACAGCTTTGTGTACACTGTGCATAGGCAGAAAGCTGACAATCAGGGGGAGTTATACAGCACTCATGAATTTCGAGGACTAGATGGCAGCAGGTTTACTAGTCCTCTAGTGATAATCCCCTGGTAAAATAGTGATTATGGTTTATCAAAACTATAGCAAGTAGCCCCATAAGTGACATCACAGGAATCAGGGTCTCTGCCTCAATATTATGCCACTCTCAGATTTGGTGACAGATATAATGCTTCTGTAATCTATACATTGGCTGTCTCACAGTATTGTGTTCTTGGTGCAGACTGCAGATATCTGGCTTGTGTATCTAGAGCTAATCTGTGCGGCATGGTGGCTCAGTGATTAGCACTGCAGTCTTGTGGTGGCTCAGTGGTTAGCACTGCAGCCTTGCAGCGCTGGGGTCCTGGGTTCAAATCCCACCAAGGACACCATCTGCAAGGAGTTTGTATGTTCTCCCCGTGTTTGCGTGGGTTTCCTCCGGGTTCTCCAGGTTTCCTCCCATACTCCAAAGACATACAGATAGGGACTCTAGATTGTGAGCCCCAATGGCAACAGTGTTACCAATGTATGTAAAGCTCTGTGGAATTAATAGCGCTATATAAAATTCAAAATTAATTCTAAATTTTACATAGGACTGCAAGTTAAATATCAGAAGAGTGAGTCCAACTTCAGGATAAGTAACATATGTACACAAAGGGGCCGATTCATCAAGGTGCTTATGCCAAAAATTCAACGTAAACACCTTTTTAAGTCACAGTATTTTTGAGCAATTAGTTAGGTGCGTGAAAATATTGCAACATTTTGCATTCACACACCACTCCCTGCAAGCTACGCCAATAGGGGCATGTTGTGGGCAGGATGGCACATGAGCACACCTGCCCATTAACAGCATCATAAAAAGTTAAATATCATAACTTACTCCAGAAATGGGCACCAGCTCCTTGGTATTGGCCCAGGCTGGGGACCAGATGCAGCTGATTAAGAAATGATCACTGCTTAAAATAGCAACAAAAAGAGGCATAAATATCCTCCAAAAACAAAGTATTACTTACAGCAAGATGGGCTGCAGTGTGTACATCGCCCAGGCCAAAAACTAATATACTCCACCAGGATCCAGCCAAACCCCCCACTAAGTGGAGGCGTCACAGGTGCAGGAAGAACACACACACACACACACACACACACACACACACACAATGGAGGGGGCGATTGCTGGATGATAAATGTATCCTGGTAGCGAATTAGTTTTTGGCCTGGGCAACGTACACACTGCAGCCCATCTTTGCTGTAAGTACCAATCACTGCTTAATGAATCAGGTCAGTGCACTCCAGCGAGTGCGTCAATAAGACTAGCGTGCACTACACCGATCTTAAAGAGAACCAAAACAGCAGGATTTTCATATATAAAGTAAAGCCAGTGCTATACTGGGGCTAGGATGCTGAATGTAAGCATAGCTTTTGTACAGAGATTGGATGTTTTATTTCAGAAATATGTGCAAGTACAGTTAAAGCAATGCACTGCTATTTGATTGACAGGTGCAACAGGAAGGGAATATGTGGGTCGGTTCTTGCTATCTATTCCTGCCCCTGCCTGCACTGAATTAACATCTATGAGGGCGACAGGGGGAAGGAAGGCCAGACAGGGGCAGGTATAGATAGCAAGAACCGACCCACATATTCCCTTCCTGTTGCACCTGTCAATCAAATAGTGCATTGCTGGAACTTTACTTGCACATATTTCTGAAATAAAACATCCAGTCTCAGAACAAAAGCTATGCTTACATTCAGCATCATCGCACTGGCTTTACTTCATACATGAAAATCCTGCCGGTTGGTTCCCTTTAATGAATCTCCTCCAAAGTCTCTACTATAAAATCGGAGCTGAATATCCAATACATACCCAAAACACATGGGGGATCCTTTGTGAATTTGGGACACTGCTGTCCTTTGGAGACTTCCTTTGGGTTCTCCTTGGATTAGAGGGAGTACCTGACTATTCGTACTCGCTATACTCATAACGAGTACTGTCTAATACTCGCTTATTCATTCTGAAAAGCCTGTGCAATGTAAGTCAATGGAGAAAACTCGCAATGTAACAAGTATCCAGAATTCCGCACTATTTGCTACTCGCACGAATAGTGCGGCATTCGGGTTACTCGTTATATTGCGAGTATTTCCCAATGACTTGCATTGCACACGCTATTCGAAATGAATACGCGAGAATTAGACCGTACTCGTTATTACTATAGTGAGTGCGAATAGTTAGTACTCGCTCAACTGTGCCTTGGATATGTCGTATGATGATGCATCGGTGCCAACGGTGTAATCAGGGAAGGTTTTATGGCCAGGAACAATTCGGAAACAAAATAGAGAGATTCTATTCTCCTTCCCATCATTGTGTAAAAATTGAATAAATTCTAAAACTTGCAACTATTTTTTTTTTTTTTTTTTTTTTTAATTGTACATAAAATATTTCAAGACAAATTTACAAGTTTCAGGACAAAAAACTCCAAAAAAAACTTTATTTCGTTACTTCTCAAAGTCGAGAGGGTATATATAGGATAGGACAATTTTCATGATGGTGGGAGAGATATGATCAGTGCAAGCAGCTGTGGCCACATCACAGCCCACAGGCGACAGTCTCCGCTGGAATACCCCTTTAAGTGCATTGGCTATCTGCACCAACAGTGGTAAGCCAGTCAGTCACCTAGACGAGTGGGCTGCCATCTGCGGATCCCCCGCTGTAGTAGTCCTTCACCTATAACCTTGGAACCATTTCTTTCAAGAATCGAGCAATATTTGTCGTTTTTTTTACTACTTTTCCTTTAAAAGGGAACCTGTCAACCAGATTTTTACCTATTAAAACTAAAAGAATCACCTGGGCTGCGTTCTATGAAGGTGCCCCTTGGCCCTGACTCCCCTTCCAGACCCCAAAAATAACTAAGGGCCAAGTTTTATAAAGTTACGTTAATTACCTTGGTTGGCCAGATGGGCGGGCTCATTTTCTGCTCCTCCCCCCCCCCTCCTGCCATTGATTCCCGTCCTCCTTCCTTGATTGACGGGATGACGCCCTCAGTCATCTTCCTCGTCGCATTTTCAAATCTCGCGCCTGTGCAGTTAGGTCGGCTCGCGCAGGCGCAGTTCGCTCTGGCATATCGCGGGTAGAGCAGAAAACAGCTGCGCTTGCACCGGTGAGCTACATGTGCAGGCGCGAGATTATGGGCGGGTACGAGCATGGTGCTGGTGAGGTCATGCACAGCGCCGACCTCACCAGTGCCATGCTCGTACCCACCCATAATCTCGCGCCTGCACATTTAGCTCACCGGCGTGAGCGAGGGCAGCAGTTTTCTGCTCTGGCTGAGATATGCCAGAGCGAGCTGCGCCTGAGCGAGCCGACCTAACTGCACAGGCGCGAGATTTGAAAATGCGACAAGGAGGATGACTGAGGAGTCAACCCGTCAATCAAGACAGGAGGACGGCGATCACCGGCAGGAGGGGTGAAAGGAGCAGAAAATGAGCCCACCCATCTGGCCAACACAGGTAATTAGCATACTTAAGGGCCAAGTTTTATAAAGTTATTTTTGGGGTCTGGAAGGGGAGTCCGGGCCAAGGTGCACCTTCATAGAACGCAGCCCAGGAGCTGCAGAAGGGGATTCTTTTAGTTTAATAGGGAAAAATCTGGCGACAGGTTCCCTTTAAGGCTTTGTATACACTCTTCTGCTCTGGCACCGTGGAGGTTGTCTAATCAGAAGGAGCTAAATATCACCGCCTTCTGTGCATAGTATAGAACCGCCCCAGAGCATCCGCCACATATACAGTATTATCTACAGGAGCTTTAGTTTTTGAAATTAAACAATGTGCAATAAGTCTTTTATTAATAGCATTACACAAAATTGATAAATATTCTGGCAGACGTGCGGATAAGTTATGAGGAGATCCCCGCCCGGCTCAGCCTCTCCGGCCCAGGCCGCCAGCATCACATGTTCAATAGGGCGCTAGTCCTCTCCCCTCTAAATTTCTATAGGGTGGGCCTGCAGAATTTTTTCTTAATATACAAAAAGTGATGATTATAGTGAACCAGCTGCTAAAGAGAGTCTTGCTAGTGACAAGCAGCACCCCGAGGAGGAGATAACAGTATTACAGTGTTACCGTTTAGAAATCAGTGAAACGCGTTGGGTTGGACAGAACCGTAAGAACAGTACAATGGGGTGACACAGTATAAGAGATAGCGAATGTGGGCTAGGTGAGTGAAAGAGCAGACAACAGCCCCTTCCTCTTCCACCTCCTCCTTCAAAATAAGGCAAATTTATACAAAATTTCGCCTAAGAAAACATACAAAAAACAAAAACGCACACAAATACTGTGATCTCCTTCAAACAAAAAAAAAATGACCTAGAAAAGCTAAAAAGACACAAACGTCCCGATATTCAAGTATTTCAGGATTCCTGCACCTTTAGCGAGCTGGGTACAGAGGTCTGTGAACTAGGAAACCCAGTGCAAAATTAAAAAAACAAAAAAAATGGGGGTGAGGTTGGGGGGCCGGAGTTAAGGAGCTGCGCCCCCAGCCTGCACTCCCAGTAAGGGGGTTTACTGGAATGTGATGCAAAGGAATCCAGATTCTTGGAGATCGTCGCGGGACTACAGTACAGAGCGAGGAAAGACTAGAATGTTTTTTTTTTTTTTTTGGAACGAGCCGGCCGTTTTGTTTTTTTTTTGGTGTTTTTAGGCCCACTCTGGAGAGCAGCTGGATGCTGGAGAACAGGGAGCTGGATGATGGATGGGGTGGATGGAGGGAGTCAGACACACTACATACAAACAGTCTCTTTAGGCACTTTTTCTTTTTGGCTGGTGTAAGCCCCCCAGGGTGAAGTTGGAAACCAGTTTGGCAGTTTATACTGGCCATCACAAAGCTGGGTTTTTCGGTTTAAGAAAAATAATTAGAAAAAAAAAAAAATAATGGTGACGTCATCTTCCCACATTTCCACCTGGAATAGGTTTCGGGAGATCTCAGAAGTCGGTCTTGTGTGGAGGTTTAGTTTTCCTTGGCTTTGCCATTCTTGGACTTGCCGTTCTGGTGCACGGCTCCGTTGGAGGAGGCGCTGCTGGATTTGGGGAGGCGTCGTCCTTTGGTGTAGGCCTGGTACCAGAAATTAGAGAACAGGATGAAGAAGACTGTGCCGTAGATCCAGATGAGGTGGATGAAGATGGGAAACTGGTAGTCGCAGGAGGACATGAAGTAATACTGGGTAATGTGGATGGAGACCAAAACGAACTGGATCTGGGAGACAGGACAGAAGCGGGTGACTTGTACGTTTCGGAGAGTATGAGGCAAGATATAATGACACCGTACATCTACTACGAGGTAATAAACATCAATGTTCTTACCAGCTGAATGGCGGTCATGTGTTTCTTCCACCACAAAAACTTCTGGAAGCGTGGTCCGGCAGCAGACAGCCCGTAGTAGAAATACATGATGACGTGGACTAAAGAGTTGATCATGGCGTGGAAGGATCCCATACCACCTGGAGGAGGAAAACAAAGGATCAGTCAGAAGAAAAACCAAGACAGGCTCAACTTCATAATCACAATTGAAGTCTGGGGTCCTCACCTGGACCGAACTTTACCCCCCACCACCAGCTGCAGGGCAGGACGGAGTGATGGAAGATGTGCAGGAATGTGATCTGACTGTTCTTCTTCCTCACAACAAAGAAAACCTGCGACAAGGAGACACAAAGTAAGAAATGAGGCGCCAAGAACCGTCTATGCTACCGCGCCGGAAAACCAATGTCTGCCAAGTTGGAGAATGGATGAAAATTTTTGGAGAAAGTTCTTAAAAAGGGAATCTGTCTGTGGGATCAACCCTCCTAAGACGTCTATATGGACATGTAGTATAATAAATTCACTGCACTCAAATTTGTAAAATTGCAAAGAGTGAGAAATAATTTATTGGAGCAAAGTGGTCAAGCAACATCCAACGACGTTTCGACCCACCTGGGTCTTAGTCAAGTCAATTATTATATGACTCTAGGGCATCGCCCTCTTTTCACGTGCACCATCATCTGCTTCAGTCTGAGTGCAGACCATTGTTATATTATATGGGCATGTAGGTCATAGAAAGATGAATAAAATGATACCTCAATATCTGAGATCTGATCTTATTCCAGACAAATCCACATTTTTCTTAATATGTAAATGAGCTGTTAAGATCTATGGGACGGACATAGATCTCCCTGAGAATCTGCCTCCGGAGCTTTTTTTTTTTTTTTTTAATTCAAAAGGAGACCTTTTTTGTATCAATATTTATGGTTGATAAATTTTTAGCGTCATAGTGAAGGGACGAACAGAACGTATTCACTCACATCGCCACAAGGTAGGCATAACCCCGCCAACTACATATCTGCTATATGGATGCTGCTAGACATATCATATTTCATTTCTATAGAAAGATAAAATCGTAATAAGAAACACGACCAATGATCACAATATTTTCTGCCTGGGACATCTGAGGGTGAAGATATCCTTTAAGTTGGGAAGCTCAAAATTCTGAAGGGCTGAGCACATCCCATGAGAAACCCTCACATGAGGTCATCAAATAGGGAGGTATGGGGGCTCAACTTTGTTCTAATAAAAAGGCACAAATTGGGTTTGGTCCTTTGTCAGTTATTGGAAGGTACAGCTTGCTGTGGACTTTGTTTTGGTTTTTTTCTTCTTCTAAGGAGTACCTTCCTCCTCCAAGTGCTGAAGCCACTGCAGTAACACCAGGTTTCGTTATTTTGTGTATCCCTTTTAATTTTATGTAATGGTATATACTGTATTGTTTTGTCCCCTTTGTAACATCTTTTCTATACTTTTATATAAACTAGCTACTTTCCGATTAAATACATGAAATTTAATAGCTTAAGGCCGGTTTCACACATCCGGCTTTTCGCCGGTTTGCCGGATCCGGCGCTCTCCCGTTCAGACAATACAGTACAGTGACAGCGCTGTAACTTCAGAGTCACATGCGCCGGTCACATGACAGCATGTGACCGGCGCTTGTTGCGCTGTCACTGTACTGTAGTCACTGTATGGGAGAGCGCCGGATCCGGCAAACCGGCGAAAAGCCGGATGTGTGAAACCGACCTTAATTCCTCTTGCTCTATAATTTGCATCCCCGAAGCCATACGCCACCTGTAACAGGAGTATAATCTGCCTGTAAAGCAATTGGTGGAGGCAGCTAGTAATGTTTCTTAGGTTATTGTGGGGCTTGGCAGTGACTATACAGAGATTATAGGACCGTGAAGAAGGTGCATAGCGCTGAAATATGTAGTCCCTTGCTGGATTGTATATTATTTGTGTGGAGTTCCTTCTATTTTTTGTATAACATAATGGATTAATAAACAAGATTTTTATAACTTTCATCTTTTTGCTGGATCCCAATTCTTCTATATATCTATTTATTCGGGCATACTCCCTGCCTGGATCCCTGCAAAGAACAAGGTGAACACAGACCATCGCATAAGAGGAACTCCCTTGTGGTGAGCTGGCTACATGTTTTATACAGAGAATAATATAATATAATATAATATAATATAATATATATGCTATGCATTGCAAAATACACTCACTGAACTCCCCAATAATTGGCCCAGTAGTGGAAACAGATGGATCCTAGTCCATTAATTGTGTAAATTGTCTTGACAATAGGGGGCAGCAGAGGGCCATTTGTGACATTGGCCTATAGATCTTAACAGCTCATGTGTATATAAGGAAAACTTGGATTTCTGTGGAATAAAATATCAGATTGCAGTTATGAAGGTACGATTATTTATCTTTCTATGACCTCCATGCCCATATAGATGGTAGAAGTCCTACTGACAGATTCCTTTAAATTGTCCCATTCAATCTAATACCCCCCCCAACACAAATATAACAAATGTTCAGTTGCAGAGATTTATGAATCTCCATTGTAATAATTCAACTAATTTCTACATAATTCTTCCCCATAAATGACACCATGTAAGGAGCAGGTTTCAAGTCTATCAGGTTAATAGCAATAGGAAAGTCAGTGTCATGTAATAAACATACATATGGTAAAAGTGATGGACCTACAAAAACAAAAAAAAAAAAATAAAAAAAAAAAATAAAAGTGCCTGCCCTGGACCTGAACTCGCCCTGCATCTTAGTCCAACATCTATTATAGTTTTACAATCTGCAGCGCAACAATCACACCCATCATTAAATATTCCTTGCTTGGTGGGGGAGGGGGCTGTGGTGCCCCCTGTGTTTTAGCCACCACTCGCAGCATAGGCTGTCATTATTGGAGAGTCAGTAGTTCTTTCCTTTCTTTTAGGCCCTAGGAGCAGAAGACATTTCCAGTCCCATTTCTCTTCCCTAGGACACATTCTGTATCTTATATACTGTGGCACTTACCGTATCAAGCAATTCAATAAACTTGGAGAAGAGGAAGAGCCAAGCTACCCGGACCATCTAAGGAGAGGAAAACGGGAAGAACTAAATTAATCTCATGTCACTGGAGGCAGTCAGCCATATCTGTCAGTCTGGTTTCTAGGGACGGCCTGTAACAATGACTTATTTCAATGGGGTTGTCAGGCAAAGAGTATCTAGCAACCAGTCCAGCTCAGATTATTGAAGTCTTAAGTTTAAAATGACCCTTTAGTCCAAAATGAAAGTTTGACTACAATGAGGAATGCGTGTCTGACATACTTCAGCCCAGATTCATTGAGACTGACGGTTTGACCACCAGTCTTTATGAAAGCTATGATGGAGTCAGACGACTCAAATTTATTAAGGGTCACTAGAAGTGTCCCCCCTGCCGAGGCCTGGTGTAATTTGCTTGACCTTTATGGTGCAAAATATGAATTTGACAGGTGGGCACCACCATGCCACGTCCATTCAAGGCCATTTTGTTGGGACAGCCGTAAAAACGTCAAAGGTTGCAAAAACTCCTTCATGAGGGTCCTAGTGCCCTATTTTTGAACAATTCTCCTGCCATTCCTCCGTTGTGGTTCAATTCCCATTTTTGCAGACGTACTCACTCCCTCCTACATTGACCTCTGAAAGGATCAGAACCAATGACGGAGTTAAGGCCATCTCGTGTCATTGACCATAATTAAAAATCAGAAGCAGAGCTCCGGATCGGCAGGAGGATCATTCATGAGGACGACACCATATAAGTTGCTTGTACATCAGCCTTGTTCATTTTGGACTGGAGAGTTGCTTACAGCCCCCCATACACAGATTAATGTCGACCGAACCAGTCAACATTGACCGGTCTAATGTTTATGGGAGCTCTGGAAAATATTGTTGGGGGAAGTATTGATCCGGTAGATATCATTTCAAACTGACATTTGTAGAGTCACCCAGAAATAAGCCGCCACCAGACATGTCAGAGAACCGAGGAGCACTCAGACGAACAAGCCCCCCTGTGCACGGGAGAGCCGGATGAACCACGGTGTGGCCAACAGCCATCTAATGTGTATGGTGGGCTTTAACACTAGAACTGACTACTTTGCACCATGTATTTCTATATAGGTGTCACGAGTCCAGTAGTTCTAGTGTTAAAGACCTCCATACACAAAGTAGGCCAGACCTGTTGATTTCTGTGGGATCGGTAGACCATCGGATATGTATGGCCACCTCCCCACCTCCAAATCCCTTTGTTCTTGGAGAAGATAGGCCACCGATAGAGATGTTAGGAAGGAGCAGATTTGAGAAATTATGAAGACTGGGCCAAGGGTCCATGTGTTCGGGGGAGTCAGGAGAGATGTCCATCAGCCGTCTCCTGTGTAGACACCTTCTGGAGATGGAGTATCTGGTCATATCTTACTCCATTCATGGAGTTTGATGAACACATTTGAGGAGCTGTAGCGGCACCTAATGGCTGACATACACCCATAATTTACACCAAAGAAATTCTGCAAATCGAGACCAAGTTCTGCGCAGTAAATGTCCCTCATTGTGTACAGTGTGAGTGATTTATGGCTCTTTTGGAGCTCGGGCGTGGGGTGTCCTGGTACCGGTTACTATGGTTGGAGATAAAGGGCGATAAGGCCAAACATCTCCCTGTGTTTATAGTGCAAAGTTCAGCAGGTGGCGGCAGGTGGTACCGTCTCCGGAGGAGGGTGAGGGCGTAATTAGGGTCACCATGTGACTATGGATTTTCTGGAGTCCCCACCTACAGATGATCAATAATTGGCCTTGTGCCGGGCAACGCACACGCGACTCACTCACCCTTAGAGCCATTGGTGAATCAGAGGTGTCCACGGGATCGCAACGCCAGGTGTATCCGGTCAACCAGCCCGACATGAGGAACTGCGCCAAAGACAGAAGAGATATGAATGCAAAGGACTGTTTCATCACCGGCGCGGTTATCGCTTTATGGCCGCTGTAAATGTTATCTTAATAAAAGGACGAGGTTGCCATTCTGTCACATCCACTGTAATATTTTCCTGGTGGAGAAATCTAATCTCCCCTTTGGAAAAAAACAGGGTTTAATCTTCATGCGATTGCAACTTCTGCAACCTTCTTGTATCCACTACCCCAGGTGAGGGTTTACTATAATCACTTCCGATCCTGGAAAACAATTCTCTACTGTCCTGAATGTTTCTATTCACTGACAGCAAGCGAAAAAGTATAGTAGAAAAACTCAACCTTTCTGACACCCACCCAGATCGTCACAACGTCCGCTCCAAACCCAACTCACCTCGTATACGATATAAGCAGACAGGGCGACCAGACTGAAATTATAGACCACCATCAATGGCTTGAGGTCGAAGGGCTTCCGATTGGCCATTAATCTTGGCCCCAGAGACAGGACGAAGTAGACATAGCCCAGTAGGATGGCTCCAGGCAGGAACGGGGAGTGCATCAGGGGGTAGTGACCTATTCTGGGGTCTGAGGGAAGACAAGACGATTACTGAGGCTGCATGAAGGGTTAATTTACAAAGCAAAGCATTGAAGTGCGGAGTAACGACACTGGAATATATTCAGATACAGACTGTAGAAGAGGTAATTACTGGCTCTCGACATCTACGAGAAGAGCCGTAATTAGAGATGCAGGGAGGATTAACGCAAGAACCCACGCGTTTCGCTGACAATCAGGGGAGAGACTCAGCCGAGCGGACAGGTGATCGCTGCCAAAAATCACATCATTTGTATAATTCTGTATCCACATGGCTTCATGGGATTTGCATCTCCTCTGCACACATCACTTCACAGTAGTAACTAAGAGCAGACTAGGCAAAAAAAAATGTGATCATGACTGTTTTGCCTCACGGTAAGATCCAAAAACTGGCTGCTTAGGATTTGCGAAAAGGTGGGACCAGGAGGGCGGCAAAAGCGTACAAGACAAAAACCTGACGATGGTGGCTAGATGACCGAGCAGTTTAAGAGGACGGGTCAAGGAGCATGGTGCCGTTGTGTACCGTACCTGCCCCCTTCATGAAGTCTTGATAGCGCTGCCCCCATTCTGAGAGTACCTCCATCTTCACGGCTTTTCACAACCTGAGAAGACAACATAGAAATTAATTTAGTGGTTCAATGCAGAGAAAAATAAATCATCAAGGTTACAATGTGCTTCCGAAATGTTCAGACGTGTCCTATCCTTCAAGATTTAGGTCTCCCCTCCAACCTAACGAAGACCTCACAGCGTCCTCAGAACCAGCCGCACATAGCCACTGGTTATCTGGGAGGGTTGGGACGCCAAAAAAAGGTGTCCCCTATCCTCAAACCAAGGTCCGCGCCATTATTTCTCCTACCTGCAGAACGTATACCCAGATACTCTATTTAAATTAATCCAAAAAATGGCAATTGTGCTAATAAAGAGGGTCTCTGAAAGCCACAAATAAAGAAACTATATTCTAGAGGAACATCTGGTCACCGGGTCACCAGGAGTCAACCAGCGATTTACCAATCTATTAATCAGCCATCATACCAAGAAAAAAAAACAAAAAAACAAAATAAAGGAGTGAAGGGGCGGCACGGCACGCTCTCGCTCCCTCCGGGGGACGGCACGGCACGCTCTCGCTCCCTCCGGGGGACGGCACGGCACGCTCTCGCTCCCTCCGGGGGACGGCACGGCACGCTCTCGCTCCCTCCGGGGGACGGCACGGCACGCTCTCGCTCCCTCCGGGGGACGGCACGGCACGCTCTCGCTCCCTCCGGGGGACGGCACGGCACGCTCTCGCTCCCTCCGGGGGACGGCACGGCACGCTCTCGCTCCCTCCGGGGGACGGCACGGCACGCTCTCGCTCCCTCAAGGCAGAGGCGCAGGTTTTTGGGCTTCCGAGAGACAACTAATGACATCTCCCAGTCCTGGTGACACACGTGGCTAAATTAACCATTACAGGCCAAAAAAAAAAAAGGGGCACAAGAGGCAAAATGTCATCCCCTTTAATAACTCCATGCAGTACTGTTTGTGTATGAGGCACAAGCGGAGTCAGCCGAGTCCTCCCAAAAGGTACAAAGACCTGTTGCCACCTGCCTCACTGATTTCACCCCACTCTATGGTCCTTCAACCTCTGAAAAAAATATTACACAGCCTCAAAGCTAAGGCTAAGATAATATGATAGATAGACGTTGAAACTATTACTTGGTTGCTCCCCCATTCTTTACACTGCAGCTCTGCTTTTCCAGATTGTCTATGAAGCTCATCAGGAAGTCGGTGAATGGATGGCAGGTTTATATTTCAGAAGGGACAATGTTTGTAGACCAATTATATGACGATGAGAGAACCCCCTTTAATTGCAAAGTTTTTATAAAAGAAAAAACAAAAAAAAAACAAAACAGCTTTTCAATTTACCCCTTATTAAAAACAGTCCTTAATGGGGTTGTAAAACGACAAGTCTGCAGTCCCTGTATGTGTCCCTCTATGTGACTGCAGACTTGTGAATCCTCATTGTGTGCACCGAGAGGCTCTGCCGGTTTTACAGCTGGGAACGGTGGTCACGTGGCTTCACGCATGCGATATGCACATTCCCGGTCAGCATCCGACTGGCAAGGAGCATCCTCATTCAATACATTTTAATCAAGTCTGCACCCCTCTAGTCAGAATGTGGCCCGGGATCGTGCATCCTTCATACTCGTGGCCACCATTCCTGGCTCTAAAACTGGAGAATCGTGCATGTGATGTGAGAATTCATAAGTCTGCAGTAACAGGCTGACAGAAAATTCTAGATTTACACTGGACAACCCCTTTAAGAAAGAAGGATTTTAAATTCAGTAGTTTATTGCTTGTTGCTTAGATGACTACCTCTGCAATCTATCAGGAATGGAGCGCTCGCTCACAAGCGCTGAACATGGCCGGATCGCCAGCTCTGGTGGGGTCTAGTGTCCCTGCGCTCCTCTGATGCGGCAGAGTTGGCTCTGTTTGCACCATGGTAGAGCATCCAGCTCAGACTGTCAATCATTCAGGAGCGCATCACCCCCCTCCAGCGAGCAGAGGAGCGCTGTGCTCCTGAAGATAAAATTCATGGTCTTAAAGGGCCAGAATCGTATTCATTTTTTGGATGAAAACACAGACAGGGTGACCGGAGCCTTTAGTGGTGTGCTGATGGGGAACCTCTCAAAATGGTCTCTTCAGGGAGGAAGGAGACGAACTCTAGTGCCACCTATTGGAAGTAGCAATCCTAAAAGTCAAAAGTGACTCTTTAATGAGCCTTGTCATATTACTTAGGACTTATGCCAGATCAGAACCTCAATTTGCAGACTCTGTTTTGGGGTGATTGCCCCTCATTAGTGCAATCTGGCTGTATGAGAAGCTATAGTGGGGTCCCAGAGCATTGGAGCTTTAAGTCTCCTCACTGGCATCCAGATTGGTTTGTAAGTCGCCGCAAGGAGAAATGTTTTAACCCCCCTGGGAACCTTGATTGGTAAAAATGCCAATGACTGGGCCGTATACATTCAGATCGAAATCTCAGAATTGACAATGTATTGCTAATAAACCCCATATCACCTGAAGTGCCCCGAATCAGCAGCCATATAAAGGGCGCCCTTATATCCGCACTGGTTCCCCCGGCTTCTAGGTCCCCTCATGTGTGACTAAGTGAGGGGTGAGGTGATGTGAATGTCCCCGATCTGTGACAAGCAGCCGTCACATAGATGAGACACCGCAGAGAAGCGCAGGCCGGGGGACGCTAATCATCCCAAATGAACAGAGACAAGGCCGGGGTCACGCGGGGACACAGAGTGCCGCTGAGAACCAGGCTATGGGATGACACCGACTGTACGGGCGGCTGAACACCGGCATGTGAAAACTTCTGCAACAGTCAGGCTCGTGTGGCCTTTCACAGTTTTTAAAGATCTCTGCTTGCTGTCAGTGAAAGACAAGTGATATCGGCACTGAGAAACTGGAAACCTTTCCTGACCCAACACTTCTCATCGCTGGGGGACTGCACTCTGTCCCGGCAGTGACACCTGCACCGCAGCGCTGCAGACAATCCACCGCATCTGAACTTACCCTTACAGGGTGTCTGTTGCCGCTCACTTCCGCATTGGAGGCTGATGATGATGATGGTGTCCTTACGTGCCAAGACATGTGGTAAGGATCACACGGCCGCCCTGAGGGGCTCAGCGTCATCAGCTCCCAATGTAGGGGGAAGCAGCAACTCTAAAGCTCTGTTCACGAGTTGCGAGTTTGGTGTGGATTTTACTAGCAGATTTTCTTGCACTCGTGGTTTTTATTTTACGTGCATTTTCTGTGTTGGATACAGTAAGATTTAATTTGCAGATTTGCTATTAAGCCGAAGAGGAAAAATGTGCACCAAAAAGCTGCATCTCAGTAACATGTTGCAGATTTAGGCCCTGTGCACACGCTGCAGTTTGACGCTTTTTTATTTTTTAAAACTCTGCATCAAAGTCTGTATGCCTCTAAGGGTACTTTCACACCTCCGGTTTTTCTTCTGCGGCACAATCCGGCACTTTGCATGAAAATCACAACCGTTTTTTTTTGCTGCCGGTTGCGATTTTCCTGCATAGACTTTAATTAGTGCCGCATTGTGCTGCATGGCCTTGCGTTCCATCCGGTTTTTGCCGCATGCGGCAGATTTAGCCGATGCGGCGGCCGGATGGAACGTTGCCTGGCACGTTTTTTCGTGCGGCAAAAAAAAACCGCATCGCGCCGCATTCGGCCGATGCGGCGCATCTCTCAATGCATGCCTATGGCGGCCGGATGCGGCGCGATGCGGCAAATACCGCATCCGGCCGCCGCATGCGGTTTCTGCCACTGCGCATGCTCAGTAGCATGCCGCAAGCGGCAAAAACCGGGCGGGCCGCATGGGAAAAACTTATGCAAAGGATGCGGTGTTTTCACCGCATCCGTTGCATAGCTTGCACAGCCGGATTGAGCCGCAGGGCTCAAGCCGGATGTGTGAAAGTAGCCTAATGAAGCTAGCAAACCATGGGATTTTGGATGTGCTGTGCACACGATGCAATTTTTTCCGTACGGTTTTGGTACAGATTTTGATGTAGAAAAAAAATTGCAATTATTGGTCTCGCAGCGTTTTTTCACCCATTGACCTGGATTTGCCCCCCCCCCCCGCAAAATAAAATAAAAAAGTATTAAAAACTGCACCGAAAGCAGATGCTGTTTTGGTGTGGTTTTTGATGCTTTTTTTTGCCACAACGTGCAGATTCGGTGCAGAAATTGTTTGCACCAAAACAGTGTGTGCACAAAGCCTTAAAATAAAAAAACGCAATAAGGCTATGTGCGCACTAGAAAGTGCCTTTTTCTTAAGAAAAATCTGGACCCTCTTAAAGAATCCCGCACCCGCGGTAAAAAACACCAAAAACGCAACGAAATCCACATTTTACGCAAATTGGTCCCTGCGGATTTTTACTATTATCTATGGCAAAAACTGCAGGTACCTGTGGAAAAGTGACATGCTCATTAATTCCGCAGCGGGAAATCCGTGAGTATAAAAAAAAAACCGCAGTGTGCGCACAGCATTTTTTAAAACCCATAGTATTTGCTGGGGAATGACTGCAGCAATGTTAGACATTTTCTGCAGCAAATCCGCGGCAAAATAAACGGTAAATCCGCAGCGTGCGCACAGGGCCTAAAAGGTTACTACTTTCCATGACTATTCCACACAAAGAAGAAAAACGCAGCACAAGGAAGAGAAGGTGAACCTAGGCCGCTTTTCTGGGGCTGTAAAATCCAGAGGATTATATATGCGGAAAATAAAATCCATGTGTGACCCCCAAACCAAAAGGGAATAGTTTCCTTAGTGGATTGCGCAGAGGAGCAGTCTCAGATTAGATTAGGAAATTGCTTGGTATACAATTCTGAAAAATGAAATCATAGCTTTTATTATGGGATATCCCTCCCGCAGAACAGGAGGAGCGAGCCTGGAACGAGTCCGGGAGGTTTAGTCTCGCTGTAATTATCAGCTTCAGATTTTCGTGTTGGGTCCCAGAGCCGGTATCTGGGCTTGTCTGTGCAGGGCGACCCACGCCGTTCCCAGGGGCTGGAGGGGATCTGTCCTCCCCACCCTGCTCAGCCGCGACTATGACACGAGGCGGGAGCAGGAAGTCACCTGTACCTGGAAATGTTCCCCGGACGCCCTTTACACAGATTGCAGATACTTTCCAGCTACAACTGACGTCGTCTGCAAAGGTCACGGAGTTTGCTCGGTCATCAGAACGCAGATCTCATAGCGATTCTGTACTAATCTATGCACCGAGCGGGGGGCGCAGCTGCAGGGGGCGCGGGGGCGCAGCTGCAGGGGGTGCGGGGGCGCAGGGGTAGCTGTCGCCTAGTAGTTTAGGGCTTAACAAGGTACCATCCAATACAGGTTTTCCTTTGGGTCCAGGCTCTTCAGGCAAAATTCAGCCCTTGTAAAATGGCCATAAAGCATAAGATGTGTAGACTGTAAATGTCCCTTATTGTTGGATATTATATGATTTTATAAAGTGGGATCATGTAGCAGAGTCGAGATTGGCATTTACCACAACTTATACTAATATAGTTCAATGTTAAGTCAACACTGCTACGTCTGTAGAAGCCACAGTCAGACGGCGCTGCACTCTATGGCTGTGAAAGGACGGCGAGTACAGAATCTATCCTGTGGGACGACATAACATAGGATAGGTAATACCGTTGCGTATCTGTGCTACTGCTCCGTGCGGCCATTGCTCTCTTCAAATAGGTCTTTTTAGAGCCCCGTTCTCAGGACAGGAGAGAGGCCATAGAATGGGCCATCAGCGATCTGCAAGTTATTACCAATCCCGTGGATAAATGATAATTTGCTCATTTGGAAAAACCCCTTTAAATCTGCCAGAATAGGGGTCAGGGTTACGCGGAGACATGAAATGCACCATTACTGTAGACAAAAAGATCGCCAATAAAAATTACCAAGAGGGGACATAAGGAACCCTACAATGGCGACCTAAATCTGGGTGGGCCAGTATGATACCCATTGTTTCATCTACCATTGGACCTGTAGTAAAGTCTCCCCCCTCCAACACTCGTAGGAAGGACATCTGATAAAACCAGTTTATAGGATAACCCCTTTAAGCAGGGGGGGGGTGTTATTAAACAGTGGGACCCCCAGTGATCCGCTTCATTCACGCACTGCCACTCCAATCACACTGGCCCCCACACTCGCCCCGCATGTGCTCAATTATTGAGGCGATCACACATTTATCACCTATCCCCAGAATACCGCAGGGGAAAAGACCCCTTTAAAGACCATCCACCAATGTTTACTCAGCGAGGGTCCGACTCTTGAAAAAACAACTATACTGTATGAGCAGCAGCGCCCAACACTGAAGACCTGGACAGCAGCAGCACCCCTTCATTGAGCTGTCAGTGGGGGGTCCGGACCCCACCAATCAAACTGATGACTAAGGATACTTTCAGCTTTGTTTCTTGGTATAAATATATATTAATACAAGATAACGGAATTCATGACACCCACCATAAAATCCTACATTTGTGCCGAATTATGCCCCGAGGACCCTCCGAGCGTCCAGAGCCTCCAAACGATGAAGCGGTCTCTACAGGAGACAAACTGCAGCCTTCTGCATACGATGTCAGTTAGATTAGGCTCCGCCTCCAAGGAGCTCATCTCCCAGAGCCCCGCCCCCAGCACGAGATGATACTCATATTCTTGGCAAAACCTACACAATGGAGTATACACCAAAGCGGTGGTATTATTAACCCCTTCATATTCACATCCTAATGTCTGCCCCTGAATCTGAACACAAAAGGCTAGGTTCACACTTCCATTATTTTGCATCAGTCACAGTCCGTCGTTGAGGAATTACGGTACCCTGCAAAATATTTTGCAGGAATCCAGTTTTTCCCCATAGACTTCTATTAGTGAAAGATTGTGACTGATGGCCCTGCGTTGCATCCGCTGCGAACGGATCAGTCATTTAGTGACTGTCAGGCGGGAGCAACGCTGAATGTAACTTTTTTGGAGTGGCAAAAAAAGCCGGACTCCCGCAGGTGTCCGTCACAAGCTATAATGGATGTCTATGGTGCTGGATTCCGTCACGCTCTACTGAGCATGCCCAGCATGTTCGGCACACTCATTGGGCTGTCCCAAACACAAACTTATCACGACGGATCCGTCAAAGAACAGATGCACAACGGATGGATGTAACGGATGCGACGGATCAGTTTTTCCCCATTTTTCCGTTGCGTCAGTTGACATTTCAAAAACGACGGATCCGTCATTGCGTCGCAACAACGCACCTGACGGAAGCAAAACAACGCAAGTGTGAACCTAGCCATACATGTCATAAGCAGAAGCCTGGAAAATTTCGCTGGCGGGATTGTGCTGGATTCACATGTGGCGTTTCAATGGTAATCCTTTTTTGTTATTTTTTGCAGAAGTTTAAAACAAAATAAAAAAGCCACCAAAAACAAAATGTAGTGAGACAAACTAAAAAGTAAGTTGTATTTTAAGATGGTGACTAAAAAAGTGTCACATACCCTAAAAGTAAGGTAGGTGGGGGGGGGGGGAAATGGTAAAGGCTGTGACGACGCAGGTTGTACTGATCCCCAATCGGCTAATGCAATAATCGGGAGTCGCGCAGGTGAGCCTCAGTTGGCAGCTGCCGTTATCTGTAGATTATTTTTATCTAATTTTTTCCGTTTTTATCTTTCAGGAAATGGTCGCAGTAAAATCATAAAAGCAGCACAGATAAATTGCCATATGGAGCAAAGAATAAAAAAAAAAAAAAACACCCAAAACCATGGACCTCTAGAGCAACAGCCCCAGTGGCATTGTGGGGACGATATTACTGAAAACTTCATTACCAGTCTCAGTGTTTAAATTGGGGGGGGGCGATGTAAATAAATGCGTAATTTTCCCATAAAATGTTGCATTTCTCAAGATAAGATGCAGTTGCACTCGGTGGCCCGCCCCCCCCCACTCCCCGGCGCACTCGGTGGCCCGCCCCCCCCCACTCCCCGGCGCACTCGGTGGCCCGCCCCCCCCACTCCCCTGTGCACTCGGTGGCCCGCCCCCCCCACTCCCCTGTGCACTCGGTGGCCCGCCCCCCCCACTCCCCTGTGCACTCGGTGGCCCGCCCCCCCCCACTCCCTTGTGCACTCGGTGGCCCGCCCCCCCCACTCCCTTGTGCACTCGATGGCCCGCCCCCCCACTCCCTTGTGCACTCGGTGGCCCGCCCCCCCCACTCCCTTGTGCACTCGGTGGCCCGCCCCCCCCCACTCCCTTGTGCACTCGGTGGCCCGCCCCCCCCCACTCCCTTGTGCACTCGGTGGCCCGCCCCCCCCACTCCCTTGTGCACTCGGTGGCCCGCCCCCCCCACTCCCTTGTGCACTCGGTGGCCCGCCCGCCCCCCCCCACTCCCTTGTGCACTCGGTGGCCCGCCCGCCCCCCCCCACTCCCTTGTGCACTCGGTGGCCCGCCCCCCCCACTCCCTTGTGCACTCGGTGGCCCGCCCCCCCCACTCCCTTGTGCACTCGGTGGCCCGCCCCCCCCACTCCCTTGTGCACTCGGTGGCCCGCCCCCCACACTCCCTTGTGCACTCGGTGGCCCGCCCCCCACACTCCCTTGTGCACTCGGTGGCCCGCCCCCCACACTCCCTTGTGCACTCGGTGGCCCGCCCGCCCCCACTCCCTTGCACTCGGTGGCCCGCCCGCCCCCACTCCCTTGTGCACTCGGTGGCCCGCCCGCCCCCACTCCCTTGTGCACTCGGTGGCCCGCCCGCCCCCACTCCCTTGTGCACTCGGTGGCCTGCCCCCACTCCCTGGTGCACTCGGTGGCCCGCCCCCACTCCCTGGCGCACTCGGTGGCCCGCCCCCACTCTCCACGACCTGCTGCACTCGGCGGCCACCCCTACCCCTCCCACGCCCTGGCGCACTCTGCTTTTACAGCGGATGGAGTCCTTACACTTTTATATTACTCCATATTTAACTGTATGGTGATGTCACATTACTGAGCTACTCTACCCAAGATGCAAGGTCTTTTTAACGCAGTATGTGGCCTTTGGTAAAGCCCATGGACTCCAGACAAAAAAAAAGGCCATTTTGGCTGGCTTGCACCTGCATATCACTTTGGACACCAAATATATGGAAAACCCCATAAGATGCTGCTTCAGCACTGGACAACTTGGGGACCTTTATGAAATATGTGATTGAGAGTAATATAATATACACACACACACACTTCCAGCGCTTTGAAAATTTGGTATAAATCGAAGAATATGGCAGACACGGCATGACCCTATAGGACGCCATATTACCATTTTGTATAAGTTGTGCAGAGCCGCCATATAGGAGGTGAGCATAGGAAACTTCATGACCAATTAGAAAATCACCCAACACTGGTGAAAAAGATACATCACCAATTCTAATATGGATGCAGCAGAGCAGAGGTTGTCATGAAGCATGGGTGGTCCTAGTCCATTTTATTTTCCAGAGGCTCCCTTAAAGGGATCATGCACCTTGGTAATAATTTCTTGTAATAGAGTGGGGTCTTATATCAGCTGGGGATGGTGAGATCCCTCCCGCTGCTGCTGGGGTTACCCCTCTCTGAATGCACACATGTAAAAATTATATATATATTATATATATATAATATATATATATATATATATATATAATTTTTACATGCGTGCATTCAGAGAGGGGTAACCCCAGCAGCAGCGGGAGGGATCTCACCATCCCCAGCTGATATAAGACCCCAGTTTATTATATATATATATATATATATATATATATATATATATATATATATATATATATATATATATATATATATATATATATATATATATATATATATATATATATATATACATATATACATACACACACACACACACACACACACACACACACATATATACATAATGTTTGGATCCGGCTTTTAGTGTTCATTTTAACTCTTTCAAGCCTTTGTCACCATATTCACTAAATAAATTATGTATTGTTTGCACTGCAAAAACTCGTGTTTCTCCTGTCTTGGAATTAATTAGGAGTTTGTGCCACCTGTGTGATCCCTGGATAGTCAGGGACGCCGGGTATATGACCAGTATGGTACTCTGGAAATTTGTTATGATATATATATATATACACACATACATACATACATACATACATACATACATACATATATATATATATATATATATATATATATATACACACACACCTATTACTGTAAGGAGGCTGTAACACTATGAAAGTGAGACATCAATTTTTAACCAATTACTTCCCTATAAGCTTTACTGTTGGAAACCTGAGAGCGGCCATCTACTGAGCGACTGTAACAAGCTGAGCTCTGCTACATCTGCAGTAGCGTTGCAGTCTTGTGTTAGGAGTGGGGTCACTGCCCCTGGGGCGAGTGACAGGAAACAAGCGGTTGCGGCGCTGTCACATCGGTGATTAACTGTCAGCAGCGGTCACTACGTCATACAGGCGGAGGGTGCCCCTGTGCATGCTGGGAGTTGTGGTGTCGCGATCGCTGACCACGAGGTGGTTATGGAAATTGCTGGAGTCGCGGCTTCTACACGTCCTCACCAGATCGGGAATAGTTGATCTTTGACCCAGTGAATCCAAATGTTTTAGCTCCGTATTGGGCCAGACGGCGACCCCGATCGCACACCATGAAGATCGCAGGGTGAATGTAGTCACATTGCCATCCGTCACCTAGTGCAAAACATAAACCCGCCCAGCTGTGATCTTTGTCGCACATTTATAGGTCAGATACAATTTTGCCCCCATAGACTTAGATGCAAGCTGCATACGACTCATGTCGCCTGTGACCACGCGATGAGGGGGTGGGGGGGTAAACCTGGGGCTACACAGCGACTTTAGCCACGACACCTGTCCGCTCGGTGCCGCTGCCACATTGCGGCGCCATACAATTGAATGAACTCACATTGCGGCCCCCGAGGACGCTGCTACAAGCAAATCATGAGAAGTACAACCTGGGCGGATGTTTCTCATGCGCAGTACCCTCAGGGTAGCACAGTATTCCCATTCACTTCTATGGTGCGGGGATGTCGCAGCCGTGTGATTGTAGCCTTAAGCCTTCATGGCTGGTCCAGTAATCTCACTAGTCCGGCATTAGATAACAGTAGCCCCGTCCGGTCTGACGCCGGACCTTGTGGAGCTCGTTACCTCTTGGCTCCCCATGGCATCTCCGCAGACACCAGCTGCCATAAAACAGCTGGAAGGATGGAGCCACCGGCGACGAGGGCGCCCTATAAAAGGGCACAGACGCAGCTTGGAGATTTGGGTCCCTGAATAGGATCTGAATTGGGTCTTCACTGATCACCTTTATAGTCCTTCAAATCCACTACAGCCTCTACCTCCACCATTGCCAATAAGTAAAAGCAGTTTGCATTTCTCCAGGTGGAACTACAAGTCCCAGCCTTTTGGGAGCATAAACTACAATCTAGTTTATGTATATGTCAACATACATTATGTTTCTGCTACAGGCCACACAACATAGGCCCCTAAACCACGTACTTCAAACTCAGGCCCGAAGGTTGATTTTATCTGGTCTGTGATGCCGGGGGTCCCGCCATCTCGCACAGGAGGGCTATGCGGCGGGGGGGCACCCGCCATCCCGCACACGAGGGCTACGCGGCGGGGGGGCACCCGCCATCCCGCACACGAGGGCTACGCGGCGGGGGGGGGGCACCCGCCATCCCGCACACGAGGGCTACGCGGCGGGGGGGGGCACCCGCCATCCCGCACACGAGGGCTACGCGGCGGGGGGGGGGGGCACCCGCCATCCCGCACACGAGGGCTACGCGGCGGGGGGGGGGGCACCCGCCATCCCGCACACGAGGGATACGCGGCGGGGGGGGGGGCACCCGCCATCCCACACACGAGGGCTACGCGGCGGGGGGGGGGGGGGCACCCGCCATCCCACACACGAGGGCTACGCGGCGGGGGGGGGGCACCCGCCATCCCGCACACGAGGGCTACGCGGCGGGGGGGGGGGGCACCACCCGCCATCCCGCACACGAGGGCTACGCGGCGGGGGGGGGGGCACAACCCGCCATCCCGCACACGAGGGATACGCGGCGGGGGGGGGCACCACCCGCCATCCCGCACACGAGGGCTACGCGGCGGGGGGGGCACCCGCCATCCCGCACACGAGGGCTACGCGGCGGGGGGGGCACCCGCCATCCCGCACACGAGGGCTACGCGGCGGGGGGGGCACCCGCCATCCCGCACACGAGGGCTACGCGGCGGGGGGGGGCACCCGCCATCCCGCACACGAGGGCTACGCGGCGGGGGGCACCCGCCATCCCGCACACGAGGGCTACGCAACCCACCATCCCGCACAGGAGGGCTACGCGGCGGGGGTCCATAACTTTGTCCAAGTTAACTCTGGCCCTCTGTATTTGAAGCACGTGCCTCTGTATTGGGGGTGCTGGCACCGGAAACATCAGATTGGCTACTGTAAGGAGGGGGTGCAGTCAGCCATAGCGTCCCCCTCATTATACATGGACCCAGCCCTGGTATCTACAACAATCACCTGTCACTGAGCAAAAATGTGACCGATCACAACAGATTCACACCCAGATTTTTTTTTTTTTATTGTTATAGAAGGGAAAGGTGACGAGACGCCCACAATGCCGGGTGCACACGGAGGCCGAGACATGCCACGGGTGGGTGAGGGCAGAAACAATCACTGCATGAAGCTTAGAGTGTTGTTCTCTGTTATCAGCCATTTCATCCTGCGATCGTCTCGTCTATTTCTGGGGTCACCCTGCGAGCACCAGCCGCAGCCGATGACTTTAGGGATCCCGTTTCTGGGAGGTTCTGGCACTATTTACAGAGACCGGCTGATTATGGAGTCTTATTGGCAATGCTCCATGGGAAAAAAATATGCAAATTGGCTCTGGCAGAAGAAAAAAAAACAACCTGCGAGATGGTTTTCTTTCGTTCTGAGAGAGCGAATAGAGGAGGAAATGCAGAGGAAGGAAATGGAGGGGAAACGCATCTCCACTGCTGACCTTATGGGACCCATAACACGGCTCCATTAAGGGTCATGAATAGGATCCGGGCGTGTTCACCGCTGACATCACGGGGCACGAGCAGGCACGTCAGACCGCCCGATGTCATCGGAGACCACACAACAGTCACATGAAACATCACCGAGTGGCGGCACCAACTCTACAGCAGCCCTCAACTCCAGGCCCCCCCCCCCGACCTCTACACCCCCGGCCCCTCGTGATCAACCCCACACCGAGGGACATGGCTGTCACCTTTCTTCACCCCTCACCTACTTATTCCCAAGGCGCAGCGTCCTCTCCAGTCACTCTTTAACAAGAGCTTAAGTCCGCTCAGGCAAAAACCCCCCTCCCCGGAGTCCATAGTCCCTGGTTCTGCAGGTTGTCTGGTGGTCGCACTCACACATGGGGCGGTCTATGACATTCCACCTTCCCGGGGCTCGGCCGCCCCCAACTCGGGGCCTCTGCATAATTACTAACTGCTGAGGGCTACAAGCAGGTTCCTCCAAAAAGGGGATGCAATGATTTTTAACCATTTATTCTCTGCGGTGACCGATGCTAAATATGAGTTGCTTAGGGAGTGACGGCAATTCGGGGGTCCATCACGGTGATTCCTACTGACAATCTGTATACGATGACTCCCACTGGGGGACACAGACAGGAGGGGACCCTCTGCAGCCCAATAACTCAAGGCAAAATTGTTAGGTAGCTGGATGTGGCCCCTTCACCTCTTTGGCCCCCCAATTACTCCCACTGGTGGACACACAAGGAGAGCCCCCTGTGCACTTACAATATAAGGACCCTCTGCAATCCAATAACTCAATGCACAATAGTTTTAGAGGTGGATGTGGCCCCCTCACCTCTTGGGCCCCTATGCAGCTGCACCGATGTTAGTCCACCCAATTACTCCCATTGGGGGACACAGACAGAAAAGCCCCCTGTGCAAGAACAATATATGGACCCTTTGCAATCCAATAACTCATAATGACAGTTGTTTTGGAGCTGGATGTGGCCCCCTCACCTCTTGGGCCCCCAATGATACATCCGCCTGATTACTCACACTGGGGGACAGAGACAGAAAAGCCCCCTGTGCAAGAACAATATATGGACCCTTTGCAATCCAATAACCCATAAAGCACAATAATTTTGGAGCTGGATGTGGCCCCTTTACCTCTTGGGCCCCTGTGCGGGTGCACCATCGATATGTCCATCCGATGACTCCCATTGGGGGACACAAACAGAAAAGCCCCCTGTGCAAGAACAATATATGGACCCTTTGCAATCCCATAACTCATTGTTCTGAAGGTGGATGTGGCCCCCTCACCTCTTGGGCCCCCAATGATACATCCGCCCCTCATTACTCCCAAGAAAACTTGACTTGTGAACTTTCTTCGACCATCGGTGATGGCCACCTGCTTGCACCACGTCCGATCACACCCATCCTTCCTCTTTTTCGCCCGCCTGTCTCCCCTCTTCCAGATGTGCCAGACTTCGTAAGGGCTCAGCAAAGTCTGATAATTCGGAGGGAGTGGAGTGATCCCTTCCCTCCATCCGGTGCCTGGCACACAGGCACTTCAGAAGGGTTATGGGCCCGCCACCCTTTGATCTGCCACATGGGACCTATGGCACAGAGCCACCTTGAGACTTTGTCACCGGTTACAAGGACTGTTGTCGCCTTTTTCCAGCCCCTTTAACTTCCAACTTTCCCCCCAGCAATGAAAGAAGTTTCTTACCTGATGTTGTGGATTCCTGACACTCCCAAGCCTGACAGAGAGAGCGTGAAAGAGGGAAAGGAGGAAGGAAGGAGAAAGAGAGGGAGATCTGGGTAACCACACCCCTGTGTGACTCAACTTCACCCTGCGAACATCAGAGGCTGCTCATTAGGGAGGGCTCTGAGCAGGAGACAGTGGTGAGGCCCAACAGGCCGAGCACAGGCACACCCTTCCTGCACAAATCCCACCACACCCTCCGCAGCTGCAGGAAAGTATCCGAGATATCGAAGAAGCCAGAACCCCAGGCACCTCGCACGCTGACGCCCTGTGGACAACACCAGGCACAATCCGACAAAAAATAGATAAAACGGATCCGGCACTGCATACGTTTTTCCCCATAGTCTTGTAGGCTACTTTCACACATCAGTTTTTTCCCATCAGGTACAATCCGGAAAAAAACGGGTAAACCGGATCCGGTATCGCATCCGGTTTATCCCCATAGACTTGCATTGTAACCGGATTGTACCTGATGGCTTTGCGGTGCATCCGTTTTTTTCCAGATGCGGCAAAATAAATAAATGCAGCGGCCGGATAGAACATTCCCTGCAACGTTTTTTGCTCCGGCAAAAAAAAAACGCATCGCGCCGCATCCGGTCGCTGCGGCGCATTTTCAATGCATGCCTATGGATGCCGAATGCGGCGCGATGCGGAAAAAAACACATCCGGCCGCCGCATGCAGTTTTTTCCACTGCGCATGTTCAGTAGCGTGCCGCAACCGGAAAAAAACGGACCGGCCGCATGTAAAAACTTATGCAAAGGATGCGGTGTTTTCACCACATCCGTTGCATAAGTTTAACAGCCGGATTGAGCCGCACTGCTCAAACCGGATGTGTGAAAGTAGCCTTAGGGTACTTTCACACATCCGGATTTTTGTTCTGCGGCACAATACGGCGTTCTGCAGAAAAACCGCAACCGGCTTTTGTAACGCCAGTTGCGGTTTTTTTTTCATAGACTTACATTAGTGCCGTATTGTGCCGCAGGGGCTTGTGTTCGGTCCAGTTTTTGCCGCATGCGGCAGATTTAGCCGATGCCGCGGCCGGATCGAACGTTCCCTGCAACGTTTTTTGCTCCGGCAAAAAACAACGCATCGCGCCGCTGCGGCGCATTTTTCAATGCATACCTATGGAGGCCGGATGCGGCGCGATGCGGAAAAAACGCATCCGGTCGCCGCATGCGTTTTTTCCACTGCGCATGCTCAGTAGCATGCCGCAACTGGAAAAAAACGGACGGGCCGCATGTAAAAACTTATGCAACAGATGCGGTGTTTTCGCCGCATCCGTTGCATAGTTTTCACAGCCGGATTGAGCCGCAGTGCTCAAAGCGGATGTGTGAAAGTAGCCTTAGCGCCGGATTGTGCCACATGGTGTTGCATTTCATCGGATCCAGCAATGGTTCTCTGTGCGGCCGCCGGACAAGATGCACCATGTATGGCCTTTTTCACACATCAGTTTTTTGGCATCAGGCACAATCCGACAAAAAACGGATAAAACGGATCCGTTTTTCCCCATAATCTTGTATAAGGGCTGCTTTCACACATCCGGTTTTTGCAGTGCGGCTCAAAAACCTATGCAACGGATGCGGCGAAAAAACTGGATCTGTCGCATAAGTTTTTCCATGCAGCCCGTCCGTTTTTTGACGGATGTGGCTTGATACTGAGCATGCACAGTGCAAAAAAACGCATCCGGCGTCCATAGGCTTGCATTGTAAATTGCGCCGCATTGTACCAGATCCGGCGCAATGCGTTTTTTTTCGCCGCACAAAAAAAAACGTGCCAGGCAATGTTCCATCCGGCTGCCACATCGGCTAAATAAGCCGCATCTAGCAAAAACCGGACGTAACGCAAGGCCATGCGGCACAATACGGCGCTAATGCAAGTCTATGCGGGAAAAAACGCAACCGGTGGCAAAAAAACAGTTGCGTTTTTTCTGCAAAGCGCCGTATTGTGCCGCTCAGCAAAAAACAGATGTGTGAAAGCAGCCTTAACGCCGGATTGTGCCACATGGTGTTGCATTTCATCCGGCGTGCGAAACGTTCCTGGAAGTTCCGCCGGAAAGAACGCAGTATGTATGGCCTTTTTCACACATCACTTTTTGGCATCATGCGGAATCTGGCGCCGGATTCGTTTTTCCCTCATAATGTTGTTTTTGAGCTGGATTGTGCCGCATGGTCTTGTGTTTTGATCCAGCATGCACCGGATACAGCAAAATGTGTCTGTGCGGGCACCGGAAAGAACGCAGCATGCAATGTTTTTGTGTCCAGCAAAAACAATAGATTGCTAAGGATCCGGCGATGTCCTTTTTTTTTTACAATGGTAGCCTATCCGTCGCCATCCGTGAAAAAAAACGGAATCAGGCAACGGATCCGTTTTTTGTTTCTGGGCATGCCCAGAACATATGTAAATTCACTTCTGAAAAGAAACAAATAAAAAAAACTCTTGCTGGAAGGGGAAAGATGAGACTGATCCGTTTTTTTGCATGATCCGTCATAATCTGCGATGGATCCGTCGCATCTGGCACAATCCAGTTTGTGCCTGAAGAAAAAAAAAATGTGTAAAAGTAAAGTTTTTTTGGTGAAAAACAAAAAACGGACGCCGATGGATCTGGCGCCGTCCGGCGTGTTGTATAATGGAAGCCTATGGGCGCCAGATCCATCATAATACGGCAAAAAACGCAATACAGCGACGGATTGCGTTTTTTGAGCATGCTCAGTATCACAATGGATCCGTCGCATCATTTTTTCAACAGATTGTGCCTGATGCCAAAAAACTGATGTGTGAATGCCGCCTTACAAATTGCAGCAGTTCTGAGAGTCAAATGTTCCTCCTGCTGCAGAAGTAACAAATATATACAATGTATCAGACACAAAGTATCACTCCGACTCTAAATAGCAAAAGCGATGTGTATATATCACCCATAGCCTAATATGATCCAGAGAAAGACAGAAAATCCAAAATAATCACATTTTGGGCCTTGTTCAGACGTCCATGTTTGATCTTTTTTCTTCAGGGCGCTGGATCCCATTTTCAGCATTTGTTTTTATCGGTGCGGAATCCGTTTTTCTCATAAGCAGAAAAATACATTTCCAACCTTCAGATCCAAAATACTGAACAACGGTTCATAGAGGTCTGAATAGGAGCTAAACAGTAAAAAAAATACCAAAACATACACTTGGATGATTGATGACAATAATGTACTTTCTAGTGATGAGCGGGCACTACCATGCTCGGGTGCTCTGTACTGGTAACTAGTGATGAGCGGGCACTACCATGCTCAGGTGCTCAGTACTCGTAACTAGTGATGAGCGGGCACTACCATGCTCAGGTGCTCAGTACTCGTAACTAGTGATGAGCGGGCACTACCATGCTCGGGTGCTCAGTACTCGTAACTAGTGATGAGCGGGCACTACCATGCTCGGGTGCTCAGTACTCGTAACTAGTGATGAGTGGGCACTACCATGCTCAGGTGCTCAGTACTCGTAACTAGTGATGAGCGGGCACTACCATGCTCGGGTGCTCAGTACTCGTAACTAGTGATGAGCGGGCACTACCATGCTCAGGTGCTCAGTACTGGTAACTAGTGATGAGCGGGCACTACCATGCTCAGGTGCTCTGTACTCGTAACTAGTGATGAGCGGGCACTACCATGCTCGGGTGCTCAGTACTGGTAACTAGTGATGAGCGGGCACTACCATGCTCAGGTGCTCAGTACTCGTAACTAGTGATGAGCGGGCACTACCATGCTCGGGTGCTCAGTACTCGTAACTAGTGATGAGCGGGCACTACCATGCTCGGGTGCTCAGTACTTGTAACATGTGAATATGCCCTCAGTCTATAACGGTCATGTGATCTATCTGATTGAGGCTTTACCCTATTTCTTTACACCTTTTATATCAGTGCTATAGTTGTGCCTGTGATATCCCCCTTGCCCGTCACCTTTCCATTTACTGTGTATACTGGGGATAATGGGGTGCTGTACTCAGGGGTGCGACCTTCAACAATCTGCAAAGTATCGCCTATTCTGTGGATAAGAAATTAATGTTACAACATCTGATTGCAAAAGAAAAAAAATGCAATAAAAATGCCCCGGAAAGCAGCGTGCGATAAAGAGCAGCCGCGTGTGTCATCCGGATACATATGGTGCATTGTGCACCGAGAAGAATCCTTGGCACTTTGTATCTGTAAGGCTGCTTTCACACATCCGGTTTTTGCCGTGCGGCACAATACGGCGCTCTGCAGGAAAAACGCAACCGTTTTTTTTTTTTTTTGCCAGTTGCGTTTTACCTGCATAGACTTAAATTAGTGCCGTATTGTGCCGCATGGGCTTGCGTTCCGTTCGGTTTTTGCCGCATGTGACAGATTTAGCCGATGCGGCGGCCGGATGGAACGTTGCCTGGCACGTTTTTTTTGTCTGGCAAAAAAAAACGCATCGCGCCGCGATTTGCAATGCATGCCTATGGACGCCGCATGCGGCGTCCTGCAGCAAAAAACGCATCCGGCCGCCACATGCGTTTTTGTCCACTGCTCATGCTCAGTAGCCTGCCGCAAGCGGCAAAAACCGGACGGGCCGCATGATGTAAAAAACGTATGCAAAGGATGCGGTTTTGTCGCCGCATCCGTTGCATAGGTTTTAGAGCCGGACTGGCCGCCTCTGCTAAAACCAAAGGTGTGAAAGCGGCCTAAAGTGAGACTCTTCTGGGCCAGAGGAGTCCGGGATACAAAGTATCACCCCGTGAGGGCCCGGCCCACAAAGTATCGCCCCGTGAGGGCCCGGCCCACAAAGTATCGCCCCGTGAGGGCCCGGCCCACAAAGTATCGCCCCGTGAGGGCCCGGCCCACAAAGTATCACCCCGTGAGGGCCCGGCCCACAAAGTATCGCCCCGTGAGGGCCCGGCCCACAAAGTATCACCCCGTGAGGGCCCGGCCCACAAAGTATCACCCCGTGAGGGCCCGGCCCACAAAGTATCAACCTGTGAGGGCCCGGCCCACAAAGTATCACCCCGTGAGGGCCCGGCCCACAAAGTATCAACCTGTGAGGGCCCGGCCCACAAAGTATCAACCCGTGAGGACCCGGCCCACAAAGTATCGCCCCGTGAGGGCCGGCCCACAAAGTATCACCCTGTGAGGGCCTGGCCCACAAAAATCACCCCGTGAGGGCCCGGCCCACAAAGAATCACCCCGTGAGGGCCCGGCCCACAAAGTATCACCTTGTGAGGGCCCGGCCCACAAAGAATCACCCCGTGAGGGCCCGGCCCACAAAGAATCACCCCGTGAGGGCCCGGCCCACAAAGTATCACCTTGTGAGGGCCCGGCCCACAAAGTATCACTCGTGAGGGCCCGGCACACAAAGTATACCCCGTGAGGGCCCGGCCCACAAAGTATACCCCGTGAGGGCCCGGCCCACAAAGCATCGCCCCGTGAGGGCCCGGCCCACAAAGTATCACCCCGTGAGGGCCCGGCCCACAAAGTATCACCCCGTGAGGGCCCGGCCCGGTGGCTTACACACGCTGAATTTATTAATAGCTTTGTTACTATGACGGGTTTGTTTTCCTGTGACATACGGTAGAAATGTCAGGTAGCATGTCATAAATTGGGTAGAACATAATGGAAGCCGGTGGAGCTGGTCAGACCTGTTGCCTGTGTGCAATGCCCCCGATACCGGCTTTATGAATTGCTACATATGTATTTCCCTATGTATGTATTGAGTGTTTGTGATACATTCGAGGCTCCTGGATACAATGTATCATCGCCCCATGGCAGGTCCCTGGATGCTCCTTAGCAGTGAAGAGGCAGCGGGTAACGAGCTCTGGAGGAAACGCCGATGTGTGAAAACAGTATTCAAGATGCTCTTTCTAGAAATCATTCCTCTCCGGAGGCCGGTGAGACGCATTAATAAGAAGCCTTCAGAGGAGCTAACAAGGAGGATCTGTCATTGATCTAACTGTGCGGATTGTCTATTAACCCATGGACAGCTGGCCGGCAGCAGCGCTCGTATAGTAGCGCTCTAATACTACGCACATGTGCACGCGCTGCGTTTTTATCGCGTTTTTCCTTGCAGATGTGAATCAATACTGCAAGAAAAAAACGTATCCCAGCAAAGTCTATGAGAATCGTGACTCGCTGTGCACACGATGATGCTTATTTCCTTGCAGATTTCATTGCTGGAAAAAGAAGTAGCGTGTGAATTGTTTCCGCGTTTCTATAATCCCCGGCAATGCTTTATGGCTATGTGCCTACGGGACAACGTACCCACTGACTTTGCCGCAGGTTTGTCCGCAGATTTACCGCAACAGCTCCTCGGAATCTGCAGCTATCCATTGCTGCGGTAAACCTGCGGAATTCCCGCTCTGTATCTCCATAGCGGAGGAGCGGGAATTCCGCAGATATTTCCACATGAATAATTGACATGCAGTTACGTGCGGCTGCGGGACATCCGCAGCATATTCTGCAGCCGAACATACCACAGCATGGACACAGCACTCCCCAAATCCCATAGGGTAACATGGGTAGTGATTGTGCTTGCTTAAATCTGCGGATTTATCTGGAAAATCCAGATAAATCAGCAGGTTTTCCCGCGGCAAAATCCGTGGGTACATAGTCCCGTGGGCACATAGCCTATCACTACAGGGGATTATAGCGCAGCCTTCGCCTCATACATCGGGCATACAGCATAGTGAGTGAGGCTCTCCGTAGCTCAGTAACTTGGGATCATTATGGAGATGGCGCAGGGTTACTATGGCAGCGATCAGGTCCCTGCGATCGCATTACAGGGACCCAATCGCCAGGGAGAGGTAAGAGATCCCTCTCCCTGCCTCCTGAATGCTGTGATTGCACTGATCGCAGCATTCAGGGGGGTTAAACTGCCAGGAGAGGCACGGACACTGCTCGAGCCAGTGAAAGCGGGATCCTGGCTGTAACATTAGCCGGAGACCCACCGGTGATCACAGGGGTAGAGTGCCTGAACCCCCACAATCACCATGTAAAAAAAAGCACAAAAAAGTAGGAAAAAATACAAGTGAAAAAAAGCGCAAACGTAATAAAAAAAGCTCGTTTTTTCAGCTGCTTTTTTCCTGCCAAAACATGTTTTCTCTTTCGTTTCATTGGGGGACAAAGTAAACAAAGGTGAAGACTCAGAGAAAGAGATTTTACGGTGAGTACTCAAAAATCTTCCTTTTTATGTGCAGAAAAAAAGCACACAAAAAAGCAACGTGGGAACATAGCCTTACGGGGAGGTGCAGAATGGAGACCTCATATAGAAAGCTCTGCACTGCAGGTGAAAAGTTTCGGGCCTGTTCTGTGCACCTGATTGTAGTATGATGCGCCTGCGCCTCTATAATGGATTTGGCACTTTTCAACTGCCAGAAACGTCCATCATTAAGGGGCCGGTGTGTTGTTGTTTTTACGTAATTTACGCCGCTTTTGTGGCATAATTCATGATGAATTTGTCAGACGTGCCTATCCACCTAAGTCTCACCCAATTTTGATTAAAACAAATTTGTTGGGGCAGCCGGGTCCAAAAGTTGCAAAATGTTGGGAGGGAGCTGCGCAAAAAATTTCTAGTGAAGAAAAAAAACTACTTGATGAATGGAGCCCGTATGGTATGTCCTCATGTTATGGATAATCCACAGCTTATTACTGCAGCAGCAGAGGGGATGAGATTTTATTAAATCCCAACCGCATGCTGAGGAGGAAAATACACGGTGGAAATTGAATTGCGATACACATTTTACACCCGTAGCATGAGAGCTGATGCTGTAGAGTTTCACAACGGATGTAGGAGAAGACAAAAAAATGCAGAGGCAAAAACAACCAAGTGTTATGTTCTTCTGGAAATGGTGCAGGTTTGTAGTGCAAAAGGGTAAAAATCTGCAGTAAAAATCTGCAAAAAAGAGATCATAAACGCTCATCCAAAAAGCTGCTTCGCTAGAAATCCGGACTGAAATTCCACAGAGTATTAGACTCGTATGAACACATGAACTGCAGGTCAATTTACGCTGCACATTTTGGATGAGATTTTAAGAAACCAGTACTGTGAGGCAACGGGTCTGCGATCAGGACCCGCTGTGTCCTGGATGCAACGGGTCCTGACCTGCGAGGCCGCGAGTCTCCTCCGCAGGAGACCACAGCAGCTCGTGCCCATAATCCGAGCTCGGGCAGTTGCGGTTTCTCACTGTGTTCTCAATTTGGAGGATGCTTGCAACTCCACAGCAAAGAATCAACATGTTTGCGGTTCGGAAAGTCGCACCGCAGGTCAATTTTTGTTGCGGGCCGTACACACACAATGGGCACAGGATTTCTATAAATCCCTTCCACTATGCTTATACTGTGCAGCACAGCACTATGGACGCAGCACAAACACGGTGCATCCATAATGCTGCAAACACTGATCGTGGGCACTCAGCCTTAGGGTATGTGCGCACGTTGAGTTTTTGATGCAGAAATTTTCTGCACCAAAATCTCCACCTTGTAGCAGAAAAAAACAAACCAAAAATGCATGCATTTTTTGGTGCGTTTTGGTGAGTTTTTTTGATGTGTTTTTATCCCATGCGTCTTCTTAGTGAAATCAATGGCTGGAATGGATACAAAACAAGGAAAAAAATGCACCAAGAATTGACATGCTGCAGATTATTTTCTGCACCCATAACTGCAAGGAGAAAAGAAGCAACGTGCGCACAGCACATTAAAGGGGTGGTTCACTACTCATCATAGGTGGCTACAATGCTGTAAAACTGATAGGGAAGGCTTTTGTCAAATACCCTGTGTTGTCAAATCTTCCTCTGAGCGGCGCTATTGCGGTCCGCTCATCCTGATCAAGTGATCCACGAGGCTCCGTGACCTCTGAGATCTGGTGATGTCACGTCAACTTGAAGTTGACCCGACATCTCCAAGGCTGGGCCCAGTCTTCCTGAGTTACCGGGCTGTGGATGGAGATTCACTGCTAGTCACAGCCCAGCGTTACAGCCCAGCATCGCTCCTGCTCGCGGCGCTGTGCTGTGAAGGAGGAGGGAGCAGGGAGATGCTGCGCTGTGACGAGCGGTGAAACTCCGCCACAGCCCAGACACTCAGGGAGACTGGAGCCCAACCTTGGTGATGTCAGGTCAACTGGAAGTTGACGTGACATCACCGGATCTCAGAGGTCATGGAGCCCGGGGGTCACTTCATGGGGATGAGCGGACCACAAAAGCGCCGCTCAGAGGCAGAATGTACGACACAAGGTATTTGAGGAAAGCCTTCTCTATGACTTTTACAGCGATGTGGCCACTAATGCTGAGTGGTGGACCACCCCTTTAATTCTCATTGACTTTGCTGTCATAAGGATACACATGCAGATTTGGCTAATAAACTGCACCAAAAAACGCATCAAAAACCTAGTGCGCACACAAGGCCTAATACTCTGTGGATTTTTTTGCATGCTATTCAGTGGGGAAAATCCATACGGAAATCTGAAGTTGGTCACACGATTGTAGATTTAGTTGGACACTCTGATTGTGATTGCGGGCACATACCCTGAGATGCTGCGCTTGGATGCAGTGAAAATAAACAGTGTCAAAAACTCATCAAAACCTCAGTGTGCACACGGCCTAGCTGAGCAGTAAAGGCTTTTTCCGTGTTACAGAGGGTAAGAATGTCCCTTGTCTGGGAGGATGTAAAGGTGACCGTGTTCTTTCGTTACACAATGTATGGCCGTCACCGATGTGATGAAAGACGTTGGTCTCTGTGGTCTTCTGCCTCCGTGTCCAGTTACCGGGGATTTCTAAATTCCCATTCACACATTGCCTTAGTGATTGCTCCACACGTGTGTAAATTGTTGGGGAGGCTCATGTCTCCATCCACCAGCCGATGTGCACAGTCTCCGGAGCGGATCCACTCCAAAAACCACACCTGAAAAAACACTGGAATGTCTTTTTCCTACTTATTCCTTTTATAAATCCTCTCTGCTGTTCACGTGTTTGGTCTTTGACAAATGTCTTTTTCTGCTTCAGGTTTTGATGGGAAAAAAGTGCACATCAGCTCATTTTCTCTTCCCGAAATCTGCTCCAACCAAAAACATTCAGGAAATAAACGCTTCCAAAAAGCTAAATCGTCTCAGGGAACATAAAAAGAAGTCTTCCATAATCAACTCATCACTAGTTACCAGTACTGAGCACCCGAGCATGGTAGTGCCCGCTCATCACTAGTTACCAGTACTGAGCACCCGAGCATGGTAGTGCCCGCTCATCACTAGTTACCAGTACAGAGCACCCGAGCATGGTAGTGCCCGCTCATCACTAGTTACGAGTACCAAGCACCTGAGCATGGTAGTGCCCGCTCATCACTAGTTACCAGTACTGAGCACCCGAGCATGGTAGTGCCCGCTCATCACTAGTTACCAGTACAGAGCACCCGAGCATGGTAGTGCTCGCTCATCACTAGATACCAGTACAGAGCACCCGAGCATGGTAGTGCTCGCTCATCACTAGATACCAGTACAGAGCACCCGAGCATGGTAGTGCCCGCTCATCACTACTTACCAGTACTGAGCACCCGAGCATGGTAGTGCCCGCTCATCACTAGTTACCAGTACAGAGCACCCGAGCATGGTAGTGCCCGCTCATCACTAGTTACGAGTACCAAGCACCTGAGCATGGTAGTGCCCGCTCATCACTAGTTACCAGTACTGAGCACCCGAGCATGGTAGTGCCCGCTCATCACTAGTTACCAGTACAGAGCACCCGAGCATGGTAGTGCTCGCTCATCACTAGATACCAGTACAGAGCACCCGAGCATGGTAGTGCTCGCTCATCACTAGATACCAGTACAGAGCACCCGAGCATGGTAGTGCCCGCTCATCACTACTTACCAGTACTGAGCACCCGAGCATGGTAGTGCCCGCTCATCACTAGTTACCAGTACAGAGCACCCGAGCATGGTAGTGCCCGCTCATCACTAGTTACGAGTACCAAGCACCTGAGCATGGTAGTGCCCGCTCATCACTAGTTACCAGTACTGAGCACCCGAGCATGGTAGTGCCCGCTCATCACTAGTTACCAGTACAGAGCACCCGAGCATGGTAGTGCTCGCTCATCACTAGTTACCAGTACAGAGCACCTGAGCATGGTAGTGCCCGCTCATCACTAGTTACCAGTACAGAGCACCCGAGCATGGTAGTGCCCGCTCATCACTAGTTACCAGTACAGAGCACCCGAGCATGGTAGTGCCCGCTCATCACTAGTTACCAGTACAGAGCACCTGAGCATGGTAGTGCCCGCTCATCACTAGTTACCAGTACAGAGCACCCGAGCATGGTAGTGCCCGCTCATCACTAGTTACCAGTACAGAGCACCTGAGCATGGTAGTGCCCGCTCATCACTAGTTACCAGTACAGAGCACCTGAGCATGGTAGTGCCCGCTCATCACTAGTTACCAGTACAGAGCACCTGAGCATGGTAGTGCCCGCTCATCACTAGTTACCAGTACAGAGCACCTGAGCATGGTAGTGCCCACTCATCACTAGTTACCAGTACAGAGCACCTGAGCATGGTAGTGCTCGCTCATCACTAGTTACCAGTACAGAGCACCCGAGCATGGTAGTGCCCGCTCATCACTAGTTACCAGTACAGAGCACCCGAGCATGGTAGTGCTCGCTCATCACTAGTTACCAGTACAGAGCACCCGAGCATGGTAGTGCCCGCTCATCACTAGTTACCAGTACAGAGCACCTGAGCATGGTAGTGCTCGCTCATCACTAGTTACCAGTACAGAGCACCCGAGCATGGTAGTGCCCGCTCATCACTAGTTACCAGTACAGAGCACCCGAGCATGGTAGTGCTCGCTCATCACTAGTTACCAGTACAGAGCACCCGAGCACGGTAGTGCCCGCTCATCACTAGTTACCAGTACAGAGCACCCGAGCATGGTAGTGCTCGCTCATCACTAGTTACCAGTACAGAGCACCCGAGCATGGTAGTGCCCGCTCATCACTAGTTACCAGTACCGAGCACCTGAGCATGGTAGTGCCCGCTCTTCACTAGTTACCAGTACTGAGCACCCGAGCATGGTAGTGCCCGCTCATCACTAGTTACGAGTACTGAGCACCCGAGCATGGTAGTGCCCGCTCATCACTAGTTACCAGTACAGAGCACCCGAGCATGGTAGTGCTCGCTCATCACTAGTTACCAGTACAGAGCACCCGAGCATGGTAGTGCCCGCTCATCACTAGTTACCAGTACCGAGCACCTGAGCATGGTAGTGCCCGCTCTTCACTAGTTACCAGTACTGAGCACCCGAGCATGGTAGTGCCCGCTCATCACTAGTTACGAGTACTGAGCACCCGAGCATGGTAGTGCTCGCTCATCACTAGTTACCAGTACTGAGCACCCGAGCATGGTAGTGCCCGCTCATCACTAGTTACCAGTACCGAGCACCTGAGCATGGTAGTGCCCGCTCTTCACTAGTTACCAGTACCGAGCACCTGAGCATGGTAGTGCCCGCTCATCACTAGTTACCAGTACTGAGCACCCGAGCATGGTAGTGCCTGCTCATCCCTAGTTACGAGTACTGAGCACCCGAGCATGGTAGTGCCCGCTCATCACTAGTTACCAGTACTGAGCACCCGAGCATGGTAGTGCCCGCTCATCACTAGTTACGAGTACTGAGCACCCGAGCATGGTAGTGCCTGCTCATCACTAGTTACCAGTACTGAGCACCCGAGCATGGTAGTGCCCGCTCATCACTAGTTACCAGTACAGAGCACCCGAGCATGGTAGTGCCCACTCATCACTAGTTACGAGTACCAAGCCTCCAAGCATGGTAGTGCCCGCTCATCACTAGTTACCAGTACCAAGCCCCCGAGCATGGTAGTGCCCACTCATCACTAGTTACGAGTACCAAGCCTCCAAGCATGGTAGTGCCCACTCATCACAAGTTACGAGTACTGAGCACCCGAGCATGGTAGTGCCCGCTCATCACTAGTTACCAGTACAGAGCACCCGAGCATGGTAGTGCCCGCTCATCACTAGTTACCAGTACAGAGCACCCGAGCATGGTAGTGCCCGCTCATCACTAGTTACCAGTACTGAGCACCCGAGCATGGTAGTGCCCGCTCATCACTAGTTACGAGTACTGAGCACCCGAGCATGGTAGTGCCTGCTCATCCCTAGTTACGAGTACTGAGCACCCGAGCATGGTAGTGCCCGCTCATCACTAGTTACCAGTACTGAGCACCCGAGCATGGTAGTGCCCGCTCATCACTAGTTACGAGTACTGAGCACCCGAGCATGGTAGTGCCCGCTCATCACTAGTTACCAGTACAGAGCACCCGAGCATGGTAGTGCCCGCTCATCACTAGTTACGAGTACCAAGCCTCCAAGCATGGTAGTGCCCGCTCATCACAAGTTACGAGTACCGAGCATGGTAGTGCCCACTCATCACTAGTTACGAGTAACGATCCCCCGAGCATGGTAGTGCTCGCTCATCACTAGTTAGCAGTACTGAGCACCCGAGCATGGTAGTGCCCGCTCATCACTAGTTACGAGTACTGAGCACCCGAGCATGGTAGTGCCCGCTCATCACTAGTTACCAGTACTGAGCACCCGAGCATGGTAGTGCCCGCTCATCACTAGTTACGAGTAACGATCCCCCGAGCATGGTAGTGCTCGCTCATCACTAGTTACCAGTACTGAGCACCCGAGCATGGTAGTGCCCGCTCATCACTAGTTACGAGTACTGAGCACCCGAGCATGGTAGTGCCCGCTCATCACTAGTTACCAGTACAGAGCACCCGAGCATGGTAGTGCCCGCTCATCACTAGTTACGAGTAACGATCCCCCGAGCATGGTAGTGCTCGCTCATCACTAGTTACCAGTACTGAGCACCCGAGCATGGTAGTGCCCGCTCATCACTAGTTACCAGTACTGAGCACCCGAGCATGGTAGTGCCCGCTCATCACTAGTTACGAGTACAGAGCACCTGAGCATGGTAGTGCCCGCTCATCACTAGTTACGAGTACTGAGCACCCGAGCATGGTAGTGCCCGCTCATCACTAGTTACGAGTACTGAGCACCCGAGCATGGTAGTGCCCGCTCATCACTAGTTACGAGTACAGAGCACCCGAGCATGGTAGTGCCCGCTCATCACTAGTTACGAGTACTGAGCACCCGAGCATGGTAGTGCCCGCTCATCATTAGTTACGAGTACTGATCACCCGAGCATGGTAGTGCCCGCTCATCACTAGTTACGAGTACCGATCCCCCGAGCATGGTAATGCTCACTCATCGTTATAATGTAGTGATGGGCCCCTATAGGTGGAAGGCCGTTGTGCAGCTGGACAGAAACATATACAATATCCTACAGGAAATCCTACAGTCCTCCTGTCTATTCTTCAGTGTTTGTCGGCACATGGGTAGAGGAAGTTTTCATTTCTTGCAGCTTTAGTCCTCGGAACGTGGACAAATGCCATACGATTTGTCAAAAATACCTCTTGTCTGCCCCCTCCCCAGCGTCACTACAAGTGGGTTACTGCCTGCACCCTCCAAGTGTGTGAAAGGTCTGCAGGAGCACATTCCTGGTATCCTAGGGAATGGGGCAGGCGGCCAAGACAAGGGTTAAGGTGTGTAAGGGGGGGTGTGGGGCTAAAGGTATGTGCCTGTCTGTGATGGGTGGGAGGGAATGAATGAGCGGTGCCTGCTGTGTGGGCTGCTCCTGCGCTGTGTATGGACCGGGGCAGGAATGTATCGGCATGCCAGTGCAGGGAGGGGACATCTGAGCACTCTACAGTCACAGCCATTGTTCTGAGGACAGTGCAATGTAACACTGCTCCATTATATAGATGTCATATTCCAAGAGCTGAAGAACAGTGACCATTCTGTCTGCAGCGGGGAAAGAAATCCAGTAGTGTCTGCCTACAGAGCGCACCAACCTCAGCATACACCTCCTAGTGACATACCCGTGCGCCATCACATACCATTCATCCCTGGTACAGCCATGGCCTTGGCATGTTTACTAGAGCGTGGGCACACGGCCAGGCTGGATGTTATTACAGATGCCATGGTGGCAGACATCCAGCACTACGCCGGGTCTATGTATCCTAGTAATAGGAGTCACCCGCATAGATAATTATCTATACTAGCTGTACTACCCGGCTTCGCCCGGATTAATAACTGCTGTTAACAAAATAGAATGTATTAACAAAAATGTATTCTGCACACAAAAACCACAAAACAAATAGATATAAATGTAATTATAATGTCTGTCTCCCCCTCTGTATATATCTCTCTGTCTCTCTCTCTCTTTGTCTGTCTGTCTCTTTCCCTGTCTGTCTCTGACTGTCTCTGTCTCTTTCTCCGTCTGTCTCTTTCCCTGTCTGTCTCTTTCCCTCTCTCTTTCCCTCTGTCTCTTTGTCTGTCTCTTTACCTGTCTTTGTCTGTCTCTTACCCTGTCTGTCTCTTTACCTCTTTTTCCCTGTCTGTCTCTTTCCCTGTCAGCCTGTCTCTTTGTCTATGTCTGTCTCTTTACCTGTCTGTGTCTGTCTCTTAACCCGTCTCTCTCTTTCCCTGTCTGTCTCTTTCCCTGTCAGCCTGTCTCTTTGTCTATCTCTTTGTGTCTGTCTCTTTGTGTCTGTCTCTTACCCTGTCTATGTCTGTTTCTTACCCTGTCTGTGTCTGCCTCTTTCCCTGTCTGTGTCTGTCTCTTTCCCTGGCTGCATTGTGACACGCCAACATTCCATATAAGGGCGTGGCTGCGCATTCTTCTGAAGTTCTGGCTGCACTGTGGCTCCCAGCTCCATTCGCTTTAATGGAGGCAGGTTTTTTGGCGAATAACTGTAAAGAGCGGGGTTAAAATTTCCCCTCAAAACATAGCCTATGACGCTCTCGGGGTCCAGAAGTGTGAGTGTGCAAAATTTTGTGGCTGTAGCTGCGACGGTGCGGATGCCAATCCCGGACATACACACACACACACACACATTCAGCTTTATATATTAGATATAAAGCTGAATGTGTGTGTATGTGTGTGTGTGTGTGTGTCCGGGATTGGCATCTGCACCGTCGCAGCTACAGCCACAAAATTTTGCACACTCACACTTCTGGACCCCGAGAGCGTCATAGGCTATGTTTTGAGGGGAAATTTTAACCCCGCTCTTTACAGTTATTCACCAAAAAACCTGCCTCCATTAAAGCGAATGGAGCTGGGAGCCACAATGCAGCCAGGAACTTCAGAAGAATGCGCAGCCATGCCCTTATATGGAATGTTGGCGTGTCACAATGCAGCCAGGGAAAGAGACAGACACAGACAGGGAAAGAGGCAGACACAGACAGGGTAAGAAACAGACATAGACAGGGTAAGAGACAGACACAAAGACAGACACAGACAAAGAGACAGACTGACAGGGAAAGAGACAGAGAGGGAAAGAGAGAGACAGGTTAAGAGACAGACACAGACAGGTAAAGAGACAGACAAAGACAAAGAGACAGACACAGGGAAACAGACAGAGGGAAAGAGACAGACAGGGAAAGCGAGACAGGGAAAGGGACAGACAGGGAAAGTGACAGAAATAGATAGACAGGGAAAGAGATAGATAGACAGACAGGGAAAGAGATTGAGACAGACGGAGAAAGAGATAGAGAAAGTCAGAGACAGACAGGGAAAGAGACAGACAAAGAGATAGAGAGACAGAGAGATATATACAGAGGGGGAGACAGACAGAGAATGGGAAACAAACAGAGAGACAGTTACTATCCCGAGAATGTTAATACATTCTATTTTATTAACAACAGAGACAGACAGGGAAAGAGAGGGAAAGAGACAGACAGGGAAAGTGACAGAGATAGATAGACAGACAGGGAAAGAGATTGAGACAGACGGAGAAAGAGACAGAGACAGTCAGAGACAGACAGGGAAAGAGACAGACAGACAAAGAGAGAAAGAGACAGAAAGATATATACAGATGGGGAGACAGACATTATAATTACATTTCTATCTATTTGTTTTGTGGTTTTTGTGTGCAGAATACATTTTTGTTAATACATTCTATTTTGTTAACAGCAGTTATTATTAACCCGGGCGAAGCCGGGTAGTACAGCTAGTATATAATAAAGACAACTTTCTAATAGTGTTACCATTCCGAGCAAACATTCTTCTTCAGGCTCGAAATGCATTGTCTAATCCATACTCTAAGAACCAATGGTGTAATGTGAGGACAGGTTAAGTAGGGATAGTACAATAAAGTAGGATAAAGTAGGGGCAGAGACCCCGGATCTAACGCTGGGACACCGTCTGGGCCCCTTATTATGCTACACTTGCTATCAGACAAGAAACGATGAGCTCCTTGTTATAGTTTTATCTGCTGCAGCTCTGCTAGTCTTCTCAGTCATGAGCTCATCCTCGATATTCACGAGCTCTGGCTATCCCCACCTCCCTCCATTGGTTGGCAGATTTCTGCCTATGCGCATTGTACACAGAAAGCTGACAATCTATAGCAGAGGTGGGGAATATGCAGAGATCGTCTATGAGAAAACTAGCAGAGCTGCAGCAGGTATACAGAGATAGTCACAAAACGACAGCAAGGAGCCCACTAAGGGCGGCTTTGCACACTACGACATCGCAGGTGCGATGTCGGTGGGGTCAAATTGAAAGTGACGCACATCCGGCATCGCATGCGAGATCGTAGTGTGTAAAGCCTAGATGATACGATTAACGAGTGCAAAATCGTCGTAATCGTATCATCGGTGCAGCGTCGGCGTAATCCATAATTACGCTGACGCGACGGTCCGATGTTGTTCCTCGCTCCTGCGGCAGCACACATCGCTGTGTGTGAAGACGCAGGAGCGAGAAACATCTCCTACCGGCGTCACCGCGGCTTCCGTAGGATATGCGGAAGGAAGGAGGTGGGCGGGATGTTTACATCCTGCTAATCTCCGCTCCTCCGCTGCTATTTGCCACCTGCCGTGTGACGTCACTATGACGCCGCACGACCCGCCCCTTAGGAAGGAGGCGGGTCGCCGGCCAGAGCGACGGTCGCAGGGCAGGTGAGTTCATGTGAAGCTGGCGAATCGATAATTTTCGCTACGCCAGCTATCACACGAGATCGTACCTGCGACGGGGGCGGGGACTATCGCGTGCGACATCGCAACATCGGCTTGCAATGTCGCAACGTGCAAAGCCCGCCTAAGGGTATGTGTCCGCGATTCCGACCTGTTGTGTCCTGGACATGGTGGGTCCTGACCTGCAGGTCCGCGAGTCTCCTCCGCAGGAGAACGCAGCTGCTTGTGGCCATGATCCGGGCTCGGGGCGCTGTGCTCTCTCTCTTCTGTTCTTCCTGCGGAGGATGCTTGCGTCTCTGCAGCAAACAACTAACATGCTGCGGATCGGAAAGTCGCACACTACAAGTCAGTGTTTGCTAAGGAAAAAACAAGCACAGTGGACACAGGATTTCTAGAAATCTCATCCACTATGCATGTACTGTACATTGCAGCGTTTTGGACATTTTGCTGCATCCAAAATGCTGTAAACACGGATTGTGGGCACACACCTTAAAGGGACGTTCACACTATCAGTGCGTGTTTTCCCGTCCAAATTGTACAGGTCAAACACAATGCAAGGGATTTATAGAAATCCCATTCTTTTCTCCGCAGCGTAAACTGATATGTGGCGCGAGTTTCCAGGCCGCAGCATGTCAATTTATTCTTGCGGAGATGCGAGTGTTCTCAGGTGGAGAACACAATGAAAGTCCACAGCGGCCAAAACTCTGATCGTGGGCACGGACCGCTGCATTCTCCCACAGAGGAAGCTAGTGTCTTCTCAAGGGGGATGACACTGTCTAGCAAGCAGTGTCTCCGGATAGTGGCAACGTACCCTAAGTGACCCAGTATTAGGGTATATGCATGTGATTTTTTTTTCAGGCAGATTCCGCTTGAAAAAGCAGTGTAAAACCACAACTAGTATGAGCAAAATACACTCCTTCTATGCCTCTTGAACTCCAAATTAATTACGAGCAGAAATCATTGCAGCAAATGCGCTTTGTGGAGTACTGAATGTTTCTGCTTGATTACATCATGTGACCAGTTTATATAGTACCTCAAACAAAGAAATAACTACTCTGAGCTATGCACCAATAAGAACAATAGAGGCGTGAACAGATATGTGAAACTTTCCTGCCCATCAGTGCTAGCTGAACCCTATGACGGCACAGCAATGTAAGAAAAAACAACTTGCAGTGAAAATGGTAGGTCTTTTGATTTCTTTTAACTTCTTTCGAGTTTAGAAAGAGTTTTGAAAGTGTTTTTTCAGAAGAATTTTGGGCGGATCTGCTCCAAAAATCTTAGGCTATGTGCACACGTTGAGTATTTGGTTGCAGAATTTTCTGCATCTTTTGGCAAGAAAAACGCACATTTTTGATGCATTTTTTTTCCATTGCTTTCAATGGTGAAAAAATGCTGCTAAAACACTGAAATAACTGACATGCTGCAGATTATTTTCTGCACCAAATCTGCAAGGAAATAAAAACCTCAACGTGTGCACTACACATTAGGATTCTCATTGACGTTGCAATTTTGTGACATTTTTTTGTCTAAAAAAAAATGCGATAAAAACGCACTGTGTGAACACAGCCAAGAAATGTGTGAACTTATAGATACTCAACCTGGGATAGAAACTATATTCTTGCGCCCTATCTGCAGATTACACCCGGCCACAGATCTTCTCTCTATCCATGTCTGTCTGTGTCTATCTCTGTCTGTCTGCGTCTATCTCTTTGTCTGTCTCTGTATTGGTCTGTCTCTATCTCTGTCTGTCTCTCTCTATTTCTGTGTCTGTCAGTCTCTTTCCCTGCCTATCTCTTTTCCTGCCTGTCTCTTTCCCCATCTGGCTCTTTCCCCATCTGTCTTTTTTCCAGTCTGTCTTTACCCGTCCGTCTCTTTCCCAGTCTGTCTTTCCCAGTCTGTCTTTCCCCGTCTGTCTCTTTCCCCATCTGTCTTTACCCGTCTGTCTCTTTCCCCGTCTGTCTCTTTCCCAGTCTGTCTTTCCCCGTCTGTCTTTCCCCGTCTCTCTTTCCCCGTCTGTCTCTTTACCCGTCTGTCTTTACCCGTCTGTCTCTTTACCCGTCTGTCTCTTTACCCGTCTGTCTCTTTACCCGTCTGTCTCTTTACCCGTCTGTCTCTTTCCCAGTCTGTCTTTCCCCGTTTGTCTCTTTCCCCATCTGTCTCTTTTCCAGTCTGTCTTTCCCTGTCTGTCTCTTTCCCCATCTCTCTCTTTCCCAGTCTGTCTTTCCCCATCTGTCTCTTTCCCCATCTGTCTCTTTTACAGTCTGTCTTCCCCGTTTGTCTCTTTCCCCATCTCTCTCTTTCCCAGTCTGTCTTTCCCCATCTGTCTCTTTCCCCATCTGTCTCTTTTACAGTCTGTCTTCCCCCGTTTGTCTCTTTCCCCGTTTGTCTCTTTCCCTGTCTGTCTTTCCCCGTTTGTCTCTTTCCCTGTCTGCCTCTTTCTCTGTCTGCCTCTTTAATAGCAGAAACCGTGGAAAGAAAGCGCACATAGGGTTTTATCCGATAAAAATTAGGTGCAGGGAATAAGACAGGTACTCACCTGCTTCAGTTGTGACAGGCACAACTCCTTGTCAGCACGAAATGAATACAAAGGTGGTCAGCCGCAGCCCTGATGATGCAACAGGATAGGAAATGGTTAAAAGAAAATCGGGTTAAATGTTGCGCTAAAAACCACAAATCAAAGGTATATCGTGAATTCCTTTTCTTTATTTTCACAGGTGAACGCGTTTCAAAGGCATCTCTGCCTTCTTCATCAGGACAAAAAGCCAGAAAGGAACAGCTGTTCCTTCCTGGCTTTTTGTCCTGATGAAGAAGGCAGAGATGCCTTTGAAACGCGTTCACCTGTGAAAATAAAGAAAAGGAATTCACGATATACCTTTGATTTGTGGGTTTTAGCGCAGCATTTAACCCGATTTCTTTTAACCATTTCCTATCCTGTCTGCCTCTTTAACCGTCTGTCTCTGTCTCCCTACTGACATCATATTACCTCACATATAAGCTTCTCATACTAACTATTTATTTTGCTTCTATAGCAATGGATCACAGTTGCTATTAACAGCCTGTAGCTCCCACCTCCATTCACTTTAATGGAGGCAGGTTTTTTGGAGAATAACTGTAAAGCACGGGGTTAAATTTTCCTATCAAAACATAGCCTATGACATTCCCTGAGTCACATGGGGTGTCTGTGCAAAATGTTGTGATTGTAAATGCGACGGTGCGGATTCCTTTAGCGGACACACTCACACACAGCTTCATATATTAGATTACCCCGCTGGTTGGTTGTTTTCATGCTGATTGTTTGTTCTTGGGGTTTGATGAATTCCTAGTTTCTATTAAATCAATGATCTCACCATGGAGCGCGACCTTTGTACCAACAAACCCATGATCCGATGAAGTCATTAATTCCAGGTTAATCGATTGTCTGCAGAATACCTGCGTCAGGCCCCAGGCTCACTTCAAAAGTATCCTGAAGTCTCCAGCCAGGATGTCAACACGCAGAGAAGATATTTTCTCCAATAAATTCCGTTTTATTGACCCGTTTTACTGCTGATTTAAGATAAGATTTTACTTCGAAATATTTTTTTATCCTTTCAATGATACTAAAGTATGGAGTGTAGTTGTTGGGTAAGGTGCGTGCTCGGGGGGACGGTGACCCATCCCGTGGCTTCTAGGTCATCGGCGCGGAGGCTGGTGATCTAATCCTGGCTGAGCCGACAAACATCACTGACATTACACTCCTGGTCACAGAACTGAGGCCGAGAACTGACACTTCAAAGACGCACATGACTCCATGTATCGATCACAGGACCGGGCGCCGGCCGGGGGAAACTCTCTACATGATGTCATTCTCCAAAATACGCATTATACAAATAGCATTTTTTTTTTTTTTGTGCAAAGATCACAGATCACTATAATAAACACACATGTATTATAACAGTTATATTCTTGTACATAGGGGGCAGTATTATAACAGTTACATTCTTGTACATAGGGGGCAGTATTATAGCAGTTATATTCTTGTACATAGGGGGCAGTATTATAGCAGTTACATTCTTGTACATAGGGGCAGTATTATAGTAGTTATATTCTTGCACATAGAAGCAGTATTATAGTAGTTATATTCTTGTACATAGGGGGCAGTATTATAGTAGTTATATTCTTGTACATAGGAGCAGTATTATAGTAGTTATATTCTTGTACATAGGGGGCAGTGTTATAGCAGTTACATTCTTGTACATAGGGGCAGTATTATAGTAGTTATATTCCTGTACATAGGGGCAGTATTATAGTAGTTATATTCTTGTACATAGGGGGCAGTATTATAGCAGTTACATTCTTGTACATAGGGGCAGTATTATAGTAGTTATATTCTTGCACATAGAAGCAGTATTATAGTAGTTATATTCTTGTACATAGGGGGCAGTATTATAGTACAGTAGTTATATTCTTGTACATAGGGGGCAGTATTATAGTAGTTATATTCTCGTACATAGGGGGCAGTATTATAGTAGTTACATTCTTGTACATAGGGGGCAGTATTATAGTAGTTACATTCTTGTACATAGGGGGCAGTATTATAGTAGTTATATTCTTGTACATAGGGGGCAGTATTATAGTAGTTATATTCTTGTACATAGGGGGCAGTATTATAGTAGTTATATTCTTGTACATAGGGGGCAGTATTATAGTAGTTACATTCTTGTACATAGGGGGCAGTATTGCAGTTTCTAGTACTAGTAAAATGGATATAATAGATCAGTTACAGCATGTAAATTACAAGCACAAATATAAAAATAAGCCAAGACATTCCACAGCTCGCGTTGTGAACATGGAGGATAATGTACGGAAGATCGCCAGCTGAGAGGTGCTTAAGTTATAATGGAAGGAAGTCGTTCTTCAGGAGATGTGGAGACACCAGTCAGGTATATAAGATACCTAGGTATGTAGCGCTGGACTCACTGCAGTAATGAAACAATGAGGGAGCTGCAGCGCGGCATATTTATGTGCACATTTAATAAGGCAAATTGATAGCAAAAACCTGATTATCTTGTCTTACTAGAGCGACACCCTCCTCCGCCCCGACCGGGTCTGGTGATGATTATATGCAAAGAATGAAAGAGTCATGTACACAAAAAGGTACAAAACACTACAATGTATCCGCATCAGCTGAGCATGGATACAACCATACAACACCCAGGAAACCGCATCCCCGGGGTCAGACCCAGAGCCACACTCGGGAGACATCCAGCCTAAAATCGACTGCTGGCTGCTAAGATGGGTCGGCTTCAAACTCCTCTAGAAAAACATTGCACGTCCATTTTTTACTTCCATGTTGACGTTTTTGCAACATTATTTTCTGTACTACAAATCAATCAGTGTTGGCAGGAAAAACGCTCTGTAACATACACACATATTTGATGCATTTTTTTTCCTCATTCATTTGAAGGGGTGAAAAATTATCAAAAAAAAGCTAAAAAAGGATTAAAGTTACAGATTAAAAAAAAAAACTGAGCTCAAAAATACAAGAAAAAAAAACACCCAAGAGCTAAATATGCAAGAAAAGAAAAAACATCCCAGCATTCAAAAAGGCAAAAAAAAAATCAAATAAAAAATAATCCCAGAGCTTAAAAATGTAAGGAAAAAAAAAACACCCAAGAGCTCAAAAATGTAAGAAAAAAAATCCACCCGAGCTCAAAAATGCAAGGAAAAAAAACACCCCAGAGCTAAAAAATGCAAGAAAAAAGAAATATCTGAGAGCTCAAAAATGCAAGGAAAAAAAACCCCCGAGCTCAAAAATGCAAGGAAAAAAACACCCCGAGCTCAAAAATGCAAGGAAAAAAAAACCCACCCCAGAGCTCAAAAATGCAAGAAAAAAAATCTCCACCCCAAGTCCAAAAATGCAAGGAAAAAAATCCCACCCAGAGCTCAAAAATACAAGAAAAAAACCACCCCAAAGCTCACAAATGCAAGAAAAAAAGAAACATCCGAGAGCTTAAAAATGCAAGAAAAAAAAAAATCAACAAAAAAACCCCCAAAAAACAAAAAACACCCCAGAGCTCAAAATTGCAAGTTAAAAAAACAAGCATTGCTATGACATGGGTGAAATCTCATTCACATTGCCGGTGCTGTAACGTGTTTTTGCAGCAAAAAAAAAAAAAACCCATGCTACGTGTGAACATAGCCCTTCAGTAAACAGTTAATACAGTTCCCCATGTAATCTTTACAAATGCAATCATGAAGTCTTGTGGCTGATAGACGCTGAAAAATAATGAGATGATAATACAGGTTAAAAAAAAAAAAAAATAAAAAAAAAAATTTGTTTTATACATATAAAATACGGTACATATAAAATAATACATATAAAATATAAGTTGTATACATAGAAATGACTCAGAAACTGATCTGATTTTTTTTATAGATTAAAATAATAAGAAAAGGTGAAAATAAATATGTAGCGGATTTGTAAAGGAGATTATATTAAATTAATTTTGCACCAATTATTGCCGTGAATCGCACTTTTTGCAAAGCTAAAGGTGACATTTGCAGAACGGGTGAAGCATCTTCGTAAAGGAATCCGCGGAGTTTTACCATTGCAGAAATGGTGCTGTGAATACGGCACGTGGAAATACACCCTGAAGATACACCTGGACGTCCAGGACGGCTGGAGCCAGTTACACTGATCAGGAAAGACCTGGCCTAGGGCGGCATTTATATGGATTGGCATGAAAACAGCAGGACGGTTACTGGGAAGGGTTGTGGCTTTTACAGGTTAATATTAATGAGCTCCTTCTGGAAAAATATTGCAAAACTGCAGCCATTTGTGATAAAATCCCCTGCGTTTTTTTTTTTTTTGCAGTACTGGCCAAAACTTTCTTGATTGGATCCTCTGACATCCCAACGACTGCCCTAGAGGAGGAAACAAGGATGGGCCGGGTGGGCCGTGCCTCCTCCAATCCCTCATTTAGGCTGCTTTCACACATCCGGTGTTAGCAGTGCGGCTCAATCCGGCTCAAAAACCTATGCATCGGATGCGGCGAAAGAAGGGAATTTTGTTTACTTACCGTAAATTCCTTTTCTTCTAGCTCCAATTGGGAGACCCAGACAATTGGGTGTATAGCTTCTGCCTCCGGAGGCCACACAAAGTATTACACTTAAAAGTGTAAAGCCCCTCCCCTTCTGCCTATACACCCCCCGTGCATCACGGGCTCCTCAGTTTTGGTGCAAAAGCAAGAAGGAGGAAAAGTTATAAATTGGTTTAAAGTAAATTCAATCCGAAGGAATATCGGAGAACTGAAACCATTCAACATGAACAACATGTGTACACAAAAAAACGGGCGGGTGCTGGGTCTCCCAATTGGAGCTAGAAGAAAAGGAATTTACGGTAAGTAAACAAAATTCCCTTCTTCTTTGTCGCTCCATTGGGAGACCCAGACAATTGGGACGTCCAAAAGCAGTCCCTGGGTGGGTAAAATAATACCTCGTAATAGAGCCGTAAAACGGCCCCTTCCTACAGGTGGGCAATCGCCGCCTGAAGGACCTGCCTACCTAGGCTGGCATCCGCCGAAGCATAGGTATGCACCTGATAGTGTTTCGTGAAAGTGTGCAGGCTCGACCAGGTAAGCTGCCTGACACACCTGCTGAGCCGTAGCCTGGTGCCGCAAAGCCCAGGACGCTCCCACGGCTCTGGTAGAATGGGCTTTCAGCCCTGAGGGAACCGGAAGCCCAGAAGATCGGTAAGCTTCGAGAATTGGTTCCTTGATCCACCGAGCCAGGGTTGATTTGGAAGCCTGTGACCCTTTACGCTGGCCAGCGACAAGGACAAAGAGTGCATCCGAGCGGCGCAGGGGCGCCGTACGAGAAATGTAGAGTCTGAGTGCTCTCACCAGATCTAACAAGTGCAAGTCCTTTTCACATTGGTGAACTGGATGAGGACAAAACGAGGGTAAGGAGATATCCTGATTGAGATGAAAGGGGGATACCACCTTAGGGAGAAATTCCGGAACCGGACGCAGAACCACCTTGTCCTGGTGAAACACCAGGAAAGGGGCTTTGCATGACAGCGCCGCTAGCTCAGACACTCTCCGAAGTGATGTGACTGCTACCAGGAAGACCACTTTCTGCGAAAGGCGTGAGAGAGAAATATCCCTCATTGGCTCGAAAGGTGGTTTCTGAAGAGCCATCAGCACCCTGTTCAGATCCCAGGGTTCTAACGGCCGCTTGTAAGGAGGGACTATGTGACAAACCCCCTGCAGGAACGTGCGTACCTTTGGAAGTCTGGCCAGGCGCTTCTGAAAAAACACAGAGAGCGCTGAGACTTGTCCCTTAAGAGAGCCGAGCGACAACCCTTTTTTCAATCCGGATTGAAGGAAGGAAAGAAAAGTGGGCAAGGCAAATGGCCAGGGAGAAAAACCTCAAAGTAGCAGGGCCTTGTCCCTGACGATACCCAGCTCCTGTCCAGCAGATTCCCCAGGGGCTGCGGAGGGAGCACGGTCCCCTGTGCCTGGAGACCGATTAGGATCCCACTTCACCCAGAGCCCATTAAGGGATGGGGAAGGAAAACAGCATGTGGCTCCTGCCTATGTACCCGCAATGGGTACCTCAACCTTAACAACACCGCCGACTAGAGTGGGGTGAGAAGGGAGCATGCTGGGGGCCCTGTTATGGGCCCTCTTTTCTTCCATCCGACATAGTCAGCAGCTGCTGCTGACTAAGATGTGGAGCTATGCGTGGATGTCAGCCTCCTTCGCACAAAGCATAAAAACTGAGGAGCCCGTGATGCACGGGGGGTGTATAGGCAGAAGGGGAGGGGCTTTACACTTTTAAGTGTAATACTTTGTGTGGCCTCCGGAGGCAGAAGCTATACACCCAATTGTCTGGGTCTCCCAATGGAGCGACAAAGAAAACCCGGATCCGTTGCATAAGTTTTTACATGCGGCCCGTCCGGTTTTTGACGGTTGCGGCTGGATACTGAGCATGCGCAGTGCAAAAAAAAAAAAAAAAAAAAAAAAAAAAAAAAAAAAATCGCCTCCGGCGTCCATAGGCATGCATTGGAAATCGTGCCATATCGACTGGATGCATTTTTTTTCGCCGCACAAAAGAACGTGCCAGGCAACGTTCCATCCGGCCGCCGCATGGGCTAAATATGCCGCTAAATATGACCTCAGTTGTCGTACGTACCAAAGACACAGACATACACAGAGCCTTTAAAATGGGTCTGTGCACTCATCAGTGGTTTCTCACGGACGTATGTCCATGTAGCCCACACGCGTGTCCGTTTTTCTCCAGCAGCATTGATGTTACACGGCTTGCACACCAGTGTGACACGTACCGGAGAAAACACGTGTCTGTGAAATAAAATGAATTTCTATACTCACCTGTCTTCGTCACTGCTGTCACTTGCTTCCAGGCCCACTCATTATGCTCATGAATATTCATTGCACCATATACCTAGAAGCAGCAGCGCCGTAGACAGCAGTGTCGGGGACAGATGAGTAAAATGTTCATGCTCTCCGTGTGCTATCATGGAGAGCACACGGTGAACAATAGTGTGCCAAAATCACGGCACATGGATGGGCCATACACACCTCCAATACAGCCATAGAAAACACAAAAGGTTTTCTTGGACGTGTAAAGGGGTCCTAAGGGTAAAAATAAACAAACCCACACAGGTAGAACAATGGCAAACCTGCCAGTGAAGCTGCTTAAAGGGGACGTCCACTACTTGGACAAGCCCTACTGATTTCCCTTATTTGCCCCGTTAAAATAGAGTTCCAACAATGTCTATATAAAGTTCGCAAAGTTCCAACGACGTCTGAAGCCGCGTTCCCGGAGCCCACGTGACCTTGTTATAACACGCGAGTCCTGCGACCAATCAGCACCCAGTGTCTATCTCCCCGCCTTCGAACATTTGAGCCGAATGTGGGTGCTGCGCGGACTTCATACACCATCCAAGATCCAAAAAGTGCTTTTATTCCATATCATGTGCAGGTAAAATAGCGGGAAAGAAAGAGCCGGGTGCAGACCCCCCAAGGACGACGGCCGTTTCGCACCCTGTGTGCTGCTACGGGTCCGTAAAAGCACAAAGGTGCAAAACGGCCGTCGTCCTTGGGGGGCCTGCACCCGACTCTCTCCTTAGTGCTATTTTACCTGTACATTATATGGAATAAAAGCACTTTTTGGATCTTGGATGGTGTATGCCGTGGTTTTCTACTTCATGAACTCTTACTCTGGATATCTCTTCTCCTCGTCCACGTGCACCCATTACCATTTCTTCTAAAAGGAGAACTGAGACTGTTCCAAGATATTCGGTATAAGGTATTGCACGGTTCAGTGCAGAACCGCTTCTGGTTATTATATTATACTGCGCTGACTTCATGCTCAAATGTCCGAAAGCGGAAAGAAGGAAGCTAATTGTGAGCCCCGGGAACACGGCTTCAGACATCGCTGGAACTGCGGCCAGCACCGGAGGGGATAGGCTTATTTTTCTGGGGCAAACAAGGGGAATGAAAAGGGGCTGTCCAAGTAGTGGACAACCCCTTTAAGGAAAACGAGCACCGGTGTATAAAATGTGCACTTAGCCTGGTGCATTATCTACATAGAAGCCAATAGGAAAAATAAAAGAAAAACACCAAAAATGCATAAGCTCAACAGGGTTTTTAAATGCACCAAAAACCTTACTATTGAGAAAACACGTCCACTTTGCTTGTGCTGCTAAAGCCGACTTTCTGCACTGAAAACGCAGTATTACTGCGATGTGGGAACACTGCCCTATAGTAAATGATGATTTATTTGTAGGAGACGGAGGTGAGACTGGATAATTATCCTATGGCAAGAATCAGCGATTGTCACTCTCATAGGTGATGAATATTTATGTTACGCCGCACCCAAAATTAGCAATTCACTTATTGCCCAACCCTTGGTTGATTGTACAAGGTTTGTTTTTTTTTTTTGCACACAGACATTGAATGGTCAAATGTCATCTAAGGTTGGATTCACACAATGGTGAGTGCATCGGATGTGATATGCTAATATATGCTAATGACCCTCAGCTCTCGCTGTGCTGCCGGCATAACCCGAGTGTCATACCACTGTGACCCGATCCTGCAGCTGCGGAGAGGGCAGGATCAATCTATCCCTCTCCTCCATTGTCAGCTGATGTGATTATAGCACTGCACTTGGATGTCACCAGAGCGCAGTCCGATGTTTCACTAGCGAGCACCTGCTGAAAAATGGCTTCCTACATGTCACAGAGGCTTTCACTACATCATTAAAAATAGTTACTGACTGTGCAGTTTTGCAAAAACTAACAAGTGGGATAAACATGTTACCTGTCCACATAAAATAGTGACAAGATGAGAATCCACCATGCATACCCCTGCCATGAGGTTTCTATAGGGGGTGAGAATGTATCAAGATGTAATTAAATAATCAAGGGACCAGATGCTTCTTCATGTCAGTTGTAGTGATGAGCGGGCTCTGCCATGCTTGGGTATGTGGTACTGGCAACTAGTGATGAGCGGGCTCTACCATGCTTGGGTATGTGGTACTGGCAACTGGTGATGAGCGGGCTCTATCATGCTCACCACTCGCAATGAGCATTTTGAGGCTTTGATAGGCATAACTCATTTACTAAGTATAATGGAAGTCAATGAGGAACTCGAGCATTTTTTCCAAAGATCTTCGGGAAAAATGCTTGCATTCCCCATTGACTTCCATTATACTCGGGTACTTGAGTCACACCCATCCAAAGTGTCAAAATGCTCATTACGAGTACTGAGCATGGTAGTGCTCACTCATCACTAGTAATGAAGTCCCTCATCTCTGTCCGTGCCCTCCGCTCCGCTAATGACCTAAAGGCCCCGTCACACACCGATAAATCTTTGGCAGATCTGTGGTTGCAGTGAAATCATGGACATATTGTTCCATTTGTACACAGCCACAAACCTGGCACCGATTGTCCACAATTTCACTGCAACCACAGATCTGCTGCAGATTTATCTCTGTGTGTGACAGGGCCTTAAGCGGGCTTTACACGCTACGATATATCTGACGAGCAGTCAGCGGGGTCACGTCCTAAGTGACGCACATCCGGCATAGTTAGTCATATCGTAGCGTGTGACAGCTACGTGCGACTGAACGAGCAGAAATACTCACCTTCTCATTCATCGTTGACACATCGCTCATTTTCAAAAAAAAAAAAAAAAAAAATCGTCCTGTTGTTCATTCTTCCTGAGGCTGCCCATATCGCTCCGTGTGACACCCCGGGGAATGATGAACTGCAGCTTACCTGGAGCCGCCAGCAATGCGGAAAGAAGGAGGTGGGTGGGATGTTTACGTCCCGCTTATCTCCTCCCCTCAGCTTCTATTGGCCGGCCGCTGTGTGACGTCGCTGTGACGCTGAACATCCCTCCCCCTTCAGGAAGTGGATGTTCGCCACCCACAGCGAGGTCGTTTGAAAGGTAAGTGCGTGTGACGGGGGGGGAAGGGGGGTGTTACGACTTTGTGCGACACGGGCAAGAAATTGCCCGTGCCGCACAAACGATGGGGGCGGCTGCGATCGCACATGCGAACACACAATACATGGATACATGTAAAGCAGGCTTTAAGATTGACATCCTCAACAATTCAAGCCTCCCACTCCCGTCTTCAAGATTTCTCACGAGCTGCGCCTCTGCTCTGGAACACACTAAGAACATCCGATTAATTCCCAACATCCACACCACGCATTTCTTTAGACTAGCCTATCACCTCACTGCCCTGATCTAATCTAGTCCCTTTCTCCCCTTCATAAAATGTACTTCCAATTGTTGTCCCCTTGTCCTTCTGGTTCCTTCCTCTTCATGTACTTTTTTTATTTTTACACTCTGTACCTGTATAAATTCTGGCTGGTGACCGGTCCACACAGCTGGTTTTGAATTCCCTATTAAATCGATGGCTGGATCATATATAACAAGCTCTTTCCTCTTTCTTGGCTCAAAAGCTCTATCTGCGCACACACACTGCTTCCAGACGCCATTTGTTTGAAGCACATCTTCAAACCCCCCCCCCCCCCCCCCCTCACAGAGCCGAGCCAGCACAGTGGCAGAGCCGAGCCAGCACAGTGGCAGAGCCAAGCCAGCACAGTGGCAGAGCCAAGCCAGCACAGTGGCAGAGCCAAGCCAGCACAGTGGCAGAGCCAAGCCAGCACAGTGGCAGAGCCAAGCCAGCACAGTGGCAGAGCCAAGCCAGCACAGTGGCAGAGCCAAGCCAGCACAGTGGCAGAGCCAAGCCAGCACAGTGGCAGAGCCAAGCCAGCACAGTGGCAGAGCCAAGCCAGCACAGTGGCAGAGCCAAGCCAGCACAGTGGCAGAGCCGTCAGACAACACCGGATTATAAGACAGACTATATATATTATAATAATATTATAATATACCGGATTATAAGACGCACCACATATTCAGAGGAAAAGAAAGGTTAAAAAGAATATATAATTTTTTTTAACACATATATATATATATATATATATATATATATATATATATATATATGTGTTAAAAAAAATTATATATTCTTTTTAACCTTTCTTTTCCTCTGAATATGTGGTGCGTCTTATAATCCGGTGCATGTTATAAAACGAAACATACGGTACATTAAGATTCTATAGAATAGCTATAGAGCTCAGACACTGTCTGCACATAAGCTCTGTGATAAGTCATGCTGGAGCCCCCAAACCTAAAAAGGATTTGTGGCCAGATGAACCGCACCGGGCACTGCACCGGGCTGTGACAATGCTGCAGCTCCTGGCCATAAGGACATCCTAAGGGTAAGTAGTTTTGGCCAAAGCTTTAGGAAAAGAAAGAATGAATCACTCCTGATTTTCTAGAGACGTTTCCGAAGTTTTATAGTCCTTTATTTGCATCCAAGACATCTGTACGTGTGAAGGAAAGACCTTGACGTCTCCTCTGCAGGTGCTGGCAGTGACTGTGGCCCCCATTCTGACAGCAGGTGGGATTCATCGCTGGTACGGGTGCATAGACGCCGATTTAATGTTGGTTTTGATATTGCTGGGCATCTTACCTAATAGGAAATAAATACACTGTCAGTTCACACACAAACAGACGAGGAGCTGTGGATGCTTTGGCCCGTTCGGCCTTGCTTACCTGGCTGGCCGGTCTGTGCCATCTGCACCCCCACAGGCATGTGCTGCTGCTGGTTGGGCGGTAGGGTCATGGCTACTTGTTGCATGCCTGCAGCCCCCTGTAACATCCCACCTGCTGCAGACTGGCCTGGACCCATGGGGCCTCCAGGTCCTGGGGGACGACGATTCGACAGGCCTTTCCCAAAGGCTACAGCGACTACAAGAGCATTTGTGTCAGCCGGATTATACGTGGATTTATTTTGCCGTAAATCTAAAATGGGAAAAAAAAAAATATAATAAATAAAAATTAAACATTAATTACACCTCAGATGTGAAGGCAAAAGCGGCCGAGATCAGGAACGGCTGAAACAGACTTGAGTGGGTTTGCAAATCTGGAGAAGATAAAATTTGGCTTTATTTTACATATCAGAAAGTGATCAGGGTGCAGATTACTAAAAGTGGAAATCCCTTTAATATGTTTAGGTGAGTAGCAGCCATTACCTTTACCACCCTGCAGGTCTGTTAGAGGATACGCTTTACTGTATGCTGCAAATCTTAGTTCTGGACTTTCTGGCAATGGAAACATTTAATGCACCCCTCCATGACTTTTGTACACTTACTTCCAACGTCAGACTCGCGTTCCTCCTTGAGGATCTTCTCCAGCAGGTTGTTGCACAGCTTGTTCATCGTCTGCACTTGTTTCTGGAAAGACGCAGCTTAGTTTAGTACATAAAGCCCAGAAGTGAAAGAAATGGAGCCCGGCCGCGATGACCGTGGGTCAGTACCTGGGCCACCTCTGGAGTGAGGCGAGACGCGTCTGCGGCCAGCTGCTTCTCCTGCTCCTCCACCTCAGGGTCCGGTTTGGTTCTCAGGTGATCAGGTACCACTTCATGGCTGAATACGGGCACCCGTCCCTCGGTGAGACGCTGCGCACATTAACCCTTGTTAAGAATTAGATCTCTAGATAACAAAAGGCATCATGGGGAAGGGATCCACTACGGCTCTTACCATGACCTCCTCATCTCTGTCCGGTGACAGGAGCAGGGGGATGATCACCTGGTTTTTCAGCAGCGGCGTCTTCTCATTTTTCAGGACTTTATTTAGAGTGTTCAGCTGGCCCGAGAGAAGGGCGAAATTATCCAGCACAGAGGGCCTAGGGAGAGAGATCGTCAGATCAGCATCAAGAGGGATGGGGGGGAATATGACCGGGTCACTGAGGAACCTCACAAAATAGGTGTCAGCGTGGAAAGAAGCCAAGGAACAAGGCAACAGAAAGTCCAAACTGGTGCTCAATGGAGGATGAATGGTGCCAAAGATACTAGAAGCAACATGAAGCATGAATAAAAAAAAAAAAAAAAAAAAAAAAAAAAAAAAAAAAAAAAAAAAAGAAGAAGTCTACGAGATGCGTGCAATTCTTTATAAAAGCCATGAAACATGGATCTGTGAAAGTGAATGGTCTTCTATACTGCTCCCTTCTGCATCAGGAGCTAAGCGCTGGAGGACAACAGGGCCAAGTGTCTGCCAGGCCGAGCACAGCTTCCAGCTGAGGGTGCATGGTGCCAGGTAAATGTCAGTGCACCTCCGGAGAAACCTGGACCATTGGCCAGCGCCACCCGAGCCCGGGCCCCATTGGCCGGCGCCACCACAGCCCGGGCCCCATTGGCCGGCGCCACCACAGCCCGGGCCCCATTGGCCGGCGCCACCACAGCCCGGGCCCCATTGGCCGGAAACTCTTGGATTCTGCAAAAACATATTCAAACGAATAGGTGGATTTGCAGTGCTCAACAGCGACCACTGTAGTTTGGACAGAGCTGCTAGGCTTCAGCAGCATCTGAGAACTTCCGACCACCGCTGATCGACCCTCATCTACCAGGCCCTTGCCTTGCATCCCTTACTCTTCCAGCAGGGTGACGACAGTGATCGGCTGCAGCCCCTACATACCTCCAGGACTGTCACATTGTAAGAGAAGAAGCTGACAAGTGGCTGTAGAATGGTCCCCACCAGAAAATAAAAAAAAAAAAAAAAAAAAAAAAAAAAGGAAGAGCGGGGGTGGGGGGAATAGTTTCTGATAGGAGTGTATCTGTTTTTTTTTTTTCTTTTTATACTACCTCGCTCATGGGTCAATTTTTAAGATAAAACAAATCTATATACTCCTTTACGTGGCCTGCACAGAGCGACACCGAGACCTCGTATGCAATAGACCCAGCGGGGACATCAAGGAGCCTCGTCCGGATCTCTACAGCCTCCCTCCTGTACAATGTTATATTATTTATAAAGGTTAATTACAAGCATAAGTAAAGATTAGAAAGCCGGAGATGAGCGAGAGCAACATCTGTGAAATCTGCGCAGGAGAATCAGCCTGCGCTCACATTAATAGTTAATGGATCTGGTCTGTGGCACGGCTCCTCTCCCAGCGATGTGATCAGGACACTTGCAATATAGACCTGGGCTCCGGCAGATCCGGTCTAGGGCTAAATGACTTCTAACTACTCAGATTTCTGTTTTTTGCTGATGTCAGCGTTACCTCTGTGGATTGCATGTGATGACGGGAGATTAGCACAGCACCAGGTCTGTACGCCATCTACAACCACTGCACAAACCACACAGATAAAAGGAGGACAGCGGCCAGGTCTAGGAAACGTGTCCCTGCCTCTAATATCTGATCGGCAGGTAGGAGTGAATGCCCAATATAAAGGCGCAGTGTCATGTGAGGCACCGTTCATCATGGGATATTGTAGGTGGTGGATTCCCAAAAAGAGCTAGAGAAGTCAACAATAGATATTTGTCCTCAAGTCAGAGCTACAGGGAGTGTATTTTATATTAGAAAGTTAAAGAACTCCAATACCTGTCCTTACACATGGTCTTGCTGCCCCTATTACTTTTCTGCTTTTTGAGCAAGATTCCTCTTAGGCCTCCAACACACATCCGTTAAAAACACGCACGTGTGTTCTCCGTGTGCTATCCGCGATAGCGCACGGAGAACCGGTAATTTGCATACTTACGTGGTCCGCGCTGCTGTCCAGGGTTCTGATCTTCGGCTCCAGCCCCGCCCACTCCCCGACGCTGCTTCCGGCAGAGCGGAGGGGTGGAGATTAGCGCCCGTGACAGCACGCCCACCTCCTTTACACGCTCATAACGAGCGTCAGCCGGCAGGAACATTTTGCAGCGGAAGATTCTGCAGGGCTGGTCGAGGAGAGTATGTGTTTTTTTTTATTTTTAAATTAATGACAAGTGTTCTCCGACGCGTGTCACACGGAACCGCATCCACACTACATCCGTGTGGTACGGGTGCGGGACGTGACACCCGTGCTGCCGGAGAATACGTGGACATGCAAGCGTGAGAAAATCACGGACGTGCGCAAGTACGGAACGGACGCGTGCAAGTATGGAACGGACAAACGTTCCATTCCAAAATACTTACGTGTGTCCAAACAATGAAAACATAGGTCCACGTGTCTCTGTGCTGCCGGTACGTGAAAAAACTGCCAAACACGTACCGGCGGCACGGATGTGGTGTCTTAGTGCTGGCAGGATGCTGACTAAGGCCTATAGGTGCGGGAACATCCTCTCCCCCAGGTCCCTCATGCATTGCTCAATGATTAAAGCTCCCTGAAGTGAAATCCTACCCCTCTGTTTTGCCTCTGTGCAGTTTGACAGACAGGGCACCAGTTCTGGTCATCTGTATGAGCCTCTCTGGTGCCAGAGACACCTAGTGGCCTACACTATGGAGCGAGCGTTCAGGGACGAGTATAACATTTCTAAATTAAGTGATTAAGCGATTTATCACATTTTTCACGAGAGATTAAGTTGTTTGAAACCTCAGTAAACAGCTAAAAGGGAATCTGTCAGCAAATTCAGCCTCCTCAAGCTGCATGTATGAAACCTAAATCCATTGACCCCTTGATATCTTCTATCTGTTGCTGCATTCCCCATAAATCAGCGTTTTAATCCATATGTAAATGGAGGTGTTAAGTGCTCTGGGTGGGATGGAGCATATCCCAAGCCGCCACCTCCCGAGGAGGTTCACCCACGCAGCACCAGCCTCTTTACATTGATAGCTCACTGTCTGTGCGGCTTCCGGGGCCAAGCGAGGACGTCAGACAACGAGCCATCGACCGAGCTAAAGCGGCAAGAGATGGGGGTAACCATCCCGAGGAGGCGGAGGCTGGGGAAGTGCTTGGTCACACCCCCAGAGCTCTTATTGCTTATTTTACATATGAGTGCAAACGCCGATTTAGGTAAAGCTCATAGATTTATTGCCACATGTGAATTGTGATCTGATTTCCCTCATCACATGTATTGTGCTAATGTCTTGCCCATTTTCAGTGCAGCCATTGCACTAAATCCACCACGGCCTTATCTTCCCACGGACGCCGCCTGACGTGCAGTGGAGGTGCGGCGACCGTGGCGGAGGTGCGGCGACTTCTCACTCACCAGGTCAGGCGGTCATATTCGTTTTCCAGCTTATAGATGAATCTTCCCAGTGAGTTCTTCAGATCTGAGACCTGGGCGATCAGCGTCTCCAGACTGGTCTCCAGCTGCTTCTCCTCTCGCTGCGGGAAAGAAACAGGAGTTATAAAAGGAGAAAGACATTGCTACCATCAGCCGGAAAAATAAGACTGCATCAACCGGACGGTGGACACCCAGGATTCACCGACACGTGGGAGTGAAGGGGCCGCCGGGCCGAAGACCAAACTGCTGAACAACTCCCTACAGGGGGTGAGAGGGGTAAGATCCCACATGGAGGCCACGACACAAAGGGGGTCAGGAGAGGCGCAGAGCATCGCGGCCACCACAGAGAGGAGCCAGGAGAGGCGCAGAGCATGGCGGCCACGACACAAAGGGGGTCAGGAGAGGCGCAGAGCATGGCGGCCACGACACAAAGGGGGTCAGGAGAGGCGCAGAGCATGGCGGCCACGACACACAGGGGGTCAGGAGAGGCGCAGAGCATGGCGGCCACGACACACAGGGGGTCAGGAGAGGCGCAGAGCATGGCGGCCACGACACACAGGGGGTCAGGAGAGGCGCAGAGCATGGCGGCCACGACACAAAGGGGGTCAGGAGAGGCGCAGAGCATGGCGGCCACGACACAAAGGGGGTCAGGAGAGGCGCAGAGCACGGCGGCCACGACACAAAGGGGGTCAGGAGAGGCGCAGAGCACGGCGGCCACGACACAAAGGGGGTCAGGAGAGGCGCAGAGCACGGCGGCCACGACACAAAGGGGGTCAGGAGAGGCGCAGAGCATGGCGGCCACGACACAAAGGGGGTCAGGAGAGGCGCAGAGCATGGCGGCCACGACACAAAGGGGGTCAAGGAGAGGCGCAGAGCATCGCGGCCACGACACAAAAGATCCAGGAGACGCGCAGAGCATCGCGGCCACCACAGAGTGGAGCCAGGAGACGCGCAGAGCATCGCGGCCACCACAGAGAAGAGCCAGGAGCCGCGCAGAGCATCGCAGCCACCACAGAGAGGAGCCAGGAGACGCGCAGAGCATCGCGGCCACCACAGAGAGGAGCCAGGAGACGCGCAGAGCATCGCGGCCACCACAGAGAGGAGCCAGGAGACGCGCAGAGCATCGCGGCCACCACAGAGAGGAGCCAGGAGACGCGCAGAGCATCGCAGCCACCACAGAGAGGAGCCAGGAGACGCGCAGAGCATCGCAGCCACCCCAGAGAGAAGCCAGGAGACGCGCAGAGCATCGCAGCCACCACAGAGGAGCCAGGAGACGCGCAGAGCATCGCAGCCACCCCAGAGAGGAGCCAGGAGACGCGCAGAGCATCGCAGCCACCACAGAGAGGAGCCAGGAGACGCGCAGAGCATCGCAGCCACCACAGAGAGGAGCCAGGAGACGCGCAGAGCATCGCAGCCACCCCAGAGAGGAGCCAGGAGACGCGCAGAGCATCGCAGCCACCACAGAGAGGAGCCAGGAGACGCGCAGAGCATCGCAGCCACCACAGAGAGGAGCCAGGAGACGCGCAGAGCATCGCAGCCACCACAGAGAGGAGCCAGGAGACGCGCAGAGCATCGCAGCCACCACAGAGAGGAGCCAGGAGACGCGCAGAGCATCGCAGCCACCACAGAGAGGAGCCAGGAGACGCGCAGAGCATCGCAGCCACCACAGAGAGGAGCCAGGAGACGCGCAGAGCATCGCAGCCACCACAGAGAGGAGCCAGGAGACGCGCAGAGCATCGCAGCCACCACAGAGAGGAGCCAGGAGACGCGCAGAGCATCGCGGCCACCACAGAGAGGAGCCAGGAGACGCGCAGAGCATCGCAGCCACCACAGAGAGGAGCCAGGAGACGCGCAGAGCATCGCAGCCACCACAGAGGAGCCAGGAGACGCGCAGAGCATCGCAGCCACCACAGAGAGGAGCCAGGAGACGCAGAGCATCGCAGCCACCACAGAGAGGAGCCAGGAGATGCAGAGCATCGCAGCCACCACAGAGAGGAACCAGGAGACGCAGAGCATCGCAGCCACCACAGAGAGGAGCCAGGAGACGCGCAGAGCATCGCAGCCACCACAGAGAGGAGCCAGGAGACGCGCAGAGCATCGCAGCCACCACAGAGAGGAGCCAGGAGACGCAGAGCATCGCGGCCACCACAGAGAGGAGCCAGGAGACGCGCAGAGCATCGCAGCCACCACAGAGAGGAGCCAGGAGACGCAGAGCATCGCAGCCACCCCAGAGAGGAGCCAGGAGACGCAGAGCATCGCAGCCACCACAGAGAGGAGCCAGGAGACGCGCAGAGCATCGCAGCCACCACAGAGAGGAGCCAGGAGACGCAGAGCATCGCAGCCACCACAGAGAGGAGCCAGGAGACGCAGAGCATCGCAGCCACCACAGAGAGGAGCCAGGAGACGCAGAGCATCGCAGCCACCACAGAGAGGAGCCAGGAGACGCAGAGCATCGCAGCCACCCCAGAGAGGAGCCAGGAGACGCGCAGAGCATCGCAGCCACCACAGAGAGGAGCCAGGAGACGCGCAGAGCATCGCAGCCACCACAGAGAGGAGCCAGGAGACGCAGAGCATCGCAGCCACCCCAGAGAGGAGCCAGGAGACGCAGAGCATCGCAGCCACCACAGAGAGGAGCCAGGAGACGCAGAGCATCGCAGCCACCACAGAGAGGAGCCAGGAGACGCGCAGAGCATCGCAGCCACCACAGAGAGGAGCCAGGAGACGCAGAGCATCGCAGCACACTGGATTCCGCACAGCCCCGTTCACATACTACGCCCCATGTAGCGGAGCCGCAGCACACACAGTCCATATCCATACACCCAGCGGCCGCACATTACCCCGCGGGCTCCGCACACCGTATATAAGGAGGAGGAGCCCCGGATACACCGGACAATCACATCTCGGGGTCACACCTGCATTCTCCGCGCTCTCAGGCTCCGATCACTATGGAAACAATGGTTTCCGGTGCACCGGACACTACATCCGGGTTCAATGGTTTATTTCCGGGTGTAAGGGGCGGGGCTAAACAGTCCCAGTTACAAGAACGAGCCCCCCAGGAACGGAGACATCAGAGGGGCGGGGGAGTCGGGACATGGCGGAGAAAGGCGAAGCCGAGGTACCCGGAAACTATACTGCCCCCCAATATATGTACACAGCGTATACACTCAATATACTGCCCCCCATATATGTGCACAGGGTATATACTCACTATACTGCCCCCCAATATATGTACACAGGGTATATACTCACTATACTGCCCCCCCAATATATGTACACACAGGGTATATACTCACTATACTGCCCCCCCCAATATATGTACACACAGGGTATATACTCACTATACTGCCCCCCCCCCCAATATATGTACACACAGGATATATACTCACTATACTGCCCCCCCCAATATATGTACACACAGGGTATACACTCAATATACTGCCCCCCATATATGTGCACAGGGTATACACTCAATATACTGCCCCCCAATATATGTACACAGGGTATACAATCAATATACTGCCCCCCAATATATGTACACACAGGGTATACACTCACTATACTGCCCCCCCAATATATGTACACAGGGTATACACTCACTATACTGCCCCCCAATATATGTACACACAGGGTGTACACTCACTATACTGCCCCCCAATATATATACACACAGGGTATACACTCACTATACTGCCCCCCAATATATGTACACAGGGTGTACACTCACTATACTGCCCCCCAATATATATACACACAGGGTGTACACTCACTATACTGCCCCCCCAATATATGTACACAGGGTATACACTCACTATACTGCCCCCCAATATATGTACACACAGGGTGTACACTCACTATACTGCCCCCCAATATATGTACACACAGGGTATACACTCAATATACTGCCCCCCAATATATGTACACAGGGTATACACTCACTATACTGCCCCCCATATATGTATACAATCAATATACTGCCCCCCAATATATGTACACACAGGGTATATACTCACTATACTGCCCCCCAATATATGTACACACAGGGTATATACTCACTATACTGCCCCCTAATATATGTACACACAGGGTATACACTCACTATACTGCCCCCCAATATATGTACACACAGGGTATACACTCACTATACTGCCCCCCAATATATGTACACACAGGGTATACACTCACTATTCTGCCCACCAATATATGTACACACAGGGTATACACTCACTATTCTGCCCACCAATATATGTACACACAGGGTATACACTCACTATACTGCCCCCCAATATATGTACACACAGGGTATATACTCACTATACTGCCCCCCAATATATGTACACACAGGGTATATAATCAATATACTGCCCCCCAATATATGTACACACAGGATATACACTCACTATACTGCCCCCCAATATATGTACACACAGGATATACACTCACTATACTGCCCCCCAATATATGTACACACAGGGTATATAATCAATATACTGCCCCCCAATATATGTACACACAGGATATACACTCACTATACTGCCCCCCATATATGTACACACAGGGTATACACTCACTATTCTGCCCACCAATATATGTACACACAGGGTATATGCTCACTATACTGCCCCCCAATATATGTACACACAGGGTATACACTCACTATACTGCCCCCCAATATATGTACACACAGGGTATATGCTCACTATACTGCCCCCCAATATATGTACACACAGGGTATACACTCACTATACTGCCCCCCAATATATGTACACACAGGGTATATGCTCACTATACTGCCCCCCAATATATGTACACACAGTGTATATACTCACTATACTGCCCCCCAATATATGTACACAGGGTATACAATCAATATACTGCCCCCCATATATGTACACAGGGTATACACTCACTATACTGCCCCCCAATATATGTACACAGGGTATACAATCAATATACTGCCCCCCATATATGAACACAGGGTATACACTCAATATACTGCCCCCCAATATATGTACACACAGGGTATATGCTCACTATACTGCCCCCCAATATATGTACACACAGGGTATACACTCACTATACTGCCCCCCAATATATGTACACACAGTGTATATACTCACTATACTGCCCCCCAATATATGTACACAGGGTATACAATCAATATACTGCCCCCCATATATGTACACAGGGTATACACTCACTATACTGCTCCCCAATATATGTACACAGGGTATACACTCACTATACTGCTCCCCAATATATGTACACAGGGTATATAATCAATATACTGCCCCCCAATATATGTACACACAGGGTATATACTCACTATACTGCCCCCCAATATATGTACACACAGGGTATATACTCACTATACTGCCCCCCAATATATGTACACACAGGGTATATACTCACTATACTGCCCCCCAATATATGTACACACAGGGTATATACTCACTATACTGCCCCCCAATATATGTACACACAGGGTATATACTCACTATACTGCCCCCCAATATATGTACACACAGGATATAGACTCACTATACTGCCCCCCAATATATGTACACACAGGATATACACTCACTATACTGCCCCCCAATATATGTACACAGGGTATACAATCAATATACTGCCCCCCATATATGTACACAGGGTATACACTCACTATACTGCTCCCCAATATATGTACACAGGGTATACAATCAATATACTGCCCCCCAATATATGTACACAGGGTATACACTTACTATACTGCCCCCCATATATGTACACAGGGTATACACTCACTATACTGCTCCCTAATATATGTACACAGGGTATACACTCACTATACTGCCCCCCAATATATGTACACAGGGTATACACTCACTATACTGCCCCCCAATATATGTACACAGGGTATACACTCACTACTGCCCCCCAATATATGTACACAGGGTATACACTCACTACTGCCCCCCAATATATGTACACAGGGTATACACTCACTACTGCTCCCCAATATATGTACACACAGGGTATACACTCACTATACTGCCCCCCATATATGTACACACAGGGTATACACTCACTATACTGCCCCCCAATATATGTACACAGAGGGTATATACTCACTATACTGCCCCCAATATATGTACACACAGGGTATATACTCACTATACTGCCCCCCCCAATATATGTACACACAGGATATACACTCACTATACTGCCCCCCCCAATATATGTACACACAGGGTATATACTCACTATACTGCCCCCCCCCAATATATACACACAGGGTATATACTCACTATACTGCCCCCCCAATATATGGTATAACAATTTCGCCATCATACTTATAACACCATGGAGGCCATAAATGGAGACCCCCTATGGCAAGAGCCTACTCCAAATAGCATGCACAATAGGAGGACAAAGGAGATTGGGCAACAACGTGCACATAAAAAATTCAATTTTATTAGATAAAATCATGTGAAAAACAACTAGTACAAAAGACATATAGTAAGACAAGTCGTACCAGGATGAGGAACAATAGAAAAAAGTGGTAAACTTTAGGTGGGCAAATCAATGCCACACAGCCTGCCCATATACTGTACAGGAGTAAAAAGGCGTCACATTCCACAATTATATGGCGCGGTGATATAGCAATAGAGTGACAGCCTAATGGAGAAAAACAATAGCAGGCATAAAGTCGCGTGCTAAATATTTAGAGTCTTAAGTATACAAGACTAATATTAAATTATATTGTCTCCATATAGGCACATCATAAAAACAATAACACCGCGTCACAGGGGCACTCAGGCAAGGACAAAAGGGAAATGCTATCCCAGTATAGGTATGCGCTGATGGATATGTCCCAGCATGAGTGACCCGGCTGTCAAAATAACACAGGGAGCGTGAACAATACCTGAGGTGTAGCGGGGCAGGCTGTGGGGGCAGAGAGCCTCCTTGACAGCTGTTTCGCCTATGGCTTTATCGAAAGGACCTCCTTTCGATAAAGCCATAGGCGAAACAGCTGTCAAGGAGGCTCTCTGCCCCCACAGCCTGCCCCGCTACACCTCAGGTATTGTTCACGCTCCCTGTGTTATTTTGACAGCCGGGTCACTCATGCTGGGACATATCCATCAGCGCATACCTATACTGGGATAGCATTTCCCTTTTGTCCTTGCCTGAGTGCCCCTGTGACGCGGTGTTATTGTTTTTATGATGTGCCTATATGGAGACAATATAATTTAATATTAGTCTTGTATACTTAAGACTCTAAATATTTAGCACGCGACTTTATGCCTGCTATTGTTTTTCTCCATTAGGCTGTCACTCTATTGCTATATCACCGCGCCATATAATTGTGGAATGTGACGCCTTTTTACTCCTGTACAGTATATGGGCAGGCTGTGTGGCATTGATTTGCCCACCTAAAGTTTACCACTTTTTTCTATTGTTCCTCATCCTGGTACGACTTGTCTTACTATATGTCTTTTGTACTAGTTGTTTTTCACATGATTTTATCTAATAAAATTGAATTTTTTATGTGCACGTTGTTGCCCAATCTCCTTTGTCCTCCTATTGTGCATGCCCCCCCAATATATGTACACACAGGGTATATACTCACTATACTGCCCCCCCCAATATATGTACACACAGGGTATATACTCACTATACTGCCCCCAATATATGTACACACAGGATATACACTCACTATACTGCCCCCCAATATATGTACACACAGGGTATACACTCACTATACTGCCCCCCCAATATATGTACACACGGTATATACTCACTATACTGCCCCCCCAATATATGTACACACGGTATATACTCACTATACTGCCCCCCCAGTATATACCATGTTCCAAATTATTATGCAAATGATATTTGTTTCTGATTTTCCTCAATGCTCGGTGCAGATGAGTCCGTCTAATAAGTCATCACTGTTAGAGGATACATCGAATGTTATTGCAGAAACCTCCCGATGATACCAGTATAATCCTCTATAATCCTCCTGTTCCACATTATTAGGCACAGGAGAGTTTCTAAACATTTTATATGTTTTAAAGAACTGAATATGCTGATTTGTGGAATTTGCAGCATTAGGAGGTCACATTCACTGAAATAAAAAGGATGTTTTGGATTTAGATAGCTAACAGGCCAAGTTACAGGTAACATGGGAGCCCTTCTCTGATATCACCTTCACAATTCTTGCACCCATTGACCTTGAGTTTTTGGAGTTTCTGCTTGAATTTCTTTGCATGATGTCAGAATCGCCTCCCAGAGCTGCTGTTTTGATGTGAACTGCCTCCCACCCTCATAGATCTTTTGCTTGATGATACGCCAAAGGTTCTCTATAGGGTTGAGGTCAGGGGAAGGTGGTGGCCACACCATGAGTTTCTCCTTTTATGCCCATAGCAGCCAATGACAGAGGTATTCTTTGCAGCATGAGATGGTGCATTGTCATGCATGAAGATGATTTTGCTCCTGAAGGCACGTTTCTGCTTTTTGTACCATGGAGGAAAGTTGTTGGTCAGAAACTCTATATACTTTGCAGAGGTCATTCTGGAACCCTAAAGGGGCCTACCAGATGTTTCCAGCCCAAAACATGACTCCTCCACCTCTCCTTGCTGACATTGCAGTCTTGTTGGGACATGGTGGCCATCCACCAACCATCTACTACTCCATCCATCTGGACCATCCAGGCTTACTCGACACTCATCAGTAAACAAGACTGTTTGAAAATTAGTCTTCATGTACGTCTGGGCCCACTGCATTTGTTTCTGCTTGTGAGCACTGGTTAGGTTTGGCCGAATAGTAGGTTTATGCACCACAGCAAGCCTTTGAAGGATCCTACATCTTGAGGTTTGAGGGACTCCAGAGGCACCGGCAGCTACAGATATCTGTTTGCTGGTTTGTAATGGTTTTTTAGCAGCCGCTCTCTTAATCCGATGGACTTGCCTGGCAGAAACCTTCCTCATTCTGCCTTTATCTGCACCAACACGTATGTGCTCAGAATCAGCCACAAATCTCTTCACAGGACGATGATCACGCTTACGTTTTCATGAAATATCTAATGTTTTCGTCCCTTGTCCAAGGCATTGCACTATTTGATGCTTTTCGGCAGCAGAGATCCTTTTTCTTTCCCATGTTACTTGAAAACTGTGGCTGCTTAATATTGTGGAACATCCAGTTTTCCTTTTATTGGGCCTCACCTGGCAAACTAATTATCACAGGGATCTGAGATTGATTTCAGTGACCCAAAGACCCCCGAGACACAAGACGATCAATGAGCGAGGACATATATAATAAATAGATCTATCTATCTCTCAAACACATGGTATATACTGTCCCCAAGATGTGTACACAGGGTATATAATGAATATACTGCCCCCCCAGTTTTTTTTTGTTTTTTTTTTTTAATCTTGCGGTTTTTCTTGTGTTTAGTTTTTCCATTCATCTATATTGAAACTGTTGGCTCAGAGATGCTGGTCCGGTGCACAGCATGGCGCCGGCGCGTTTTTGTGGCTGTTCGGAGCTTTCTTGTTGACTTGTATCATAGAGCATTTTCTAAGACATGCCTCAAAGATGGCCGGGTCACTACTTTTAGTCTCTTTATTTTTTGTGGAGAAATCTGAAAGGGTTAAAAGAAACTCTAACCGATGCCCAGCCGGTCGTCTTTACATAGAAATGATTGCCTGGTTTTGAGCGTGTTCGCAGCAGTTTGTCACACGTCAGTTTTCTGCTGCAGATCTGCGCCGGATCCACGACAAAATCCTGGTGGTGACGCTCCGCTCTGCTCGTCTGTTTTGCCCCTTTTTCCTGCATTGTTTGCGGTTTCATCCGCTTTCCTCCTATTATAATGGACTTCTATGTATTTACCCCGGTGCAGAACAAGCCCTCCCAGCATGCCCTGATGGCTGCAGCTGTCACATGCTGGGAGTTGTAGTTCTCGTGTTTGCTTCTCCCCGATACAGCGGAGTTGGCAGCGGCAGCAGATTTCTCTGGATGCTGTGAACAAGCCGCGCTCCCCTCACATTGTGCCAATTCCCCAGTGCCGGAGCTGGTTACTGGGAGCCGCTGGTTTAACCCTTTCATTGGTTACACGGATGTAGCAGAGAAAACGCACGTGTAGATTGTAATGCAATGAGCGTATGCTGCTGTGACCAGGTGTAAGGTTGTGCCCAGTGTATTCTGTTTTTACAATCTTTATTTTGTGCCATTTTTCCATTTTTGTTGAGTCAAACCAAGTAGCAGAAGAAATTCTCTTGTATTTTTATGACGTTCGTTCCATATAATTAGTCACTGTCTACACCAACCCTGATTAATGTTTAATAACTCACGTGAATGGTTATCAGAGTCCGAAGTACTAGGACATTGTAGTGGATTTACAACCGCCTGTGGTAGGATGGACGAATCTGCCTGTGAACCTAGAAATGACATTGCATTACTGATCCTGTGTTACCTCCTTTATTATTATACTCCAGAGCTGCACTCACTATTCTGCTGCTGCAGTCACTGTGTACATACATTACATTACTTATCCTGTACTGATCCTGAATTACATCCTGCATTATACTCCAGAGCTGCACCCACTATTCTGCTGGTGCAGTCACTGTGTACATACATTACATTACTGATCCTGTACTGATCCTGAGTTACTTCCTGTATTATACTCCAGAGCTGCACTCACTATTCTGCTGGTGGAGTCACTGTGTACATACATTACATTACTTATCCTGTACTGATCCTGAGTTATATCCTGTATTATACTCCAGAGCAGCACTCACTATTCTGCTGGTGGAGTCACTGTGTACATACATTACATTACTTATCCTGTACTGATCCTGAGTTACATTCTGTATTATACTCCAGAGCTGCAGTCACTATTCCTTTGGTGCAGTCACTGTGTACATACATTACATTACTAATCCTGTACTGATCCTGAGTTACATCCTGTATTATACTCCAGAGCTGCACTCACTATTCTGCTGGAGTAGTCACTATATACATACATTACATTACTAATCCTGTACTGATCCTGAGTTACATCCTGTATTATACTCCAGAGCTGCACTCACTATTCTGCTGATGCAGTCACTGTGTATATACATTACATTACTTACCATGTACTGATCCTGAGTTACTTCCTGTATTATACTCCAGAGCTGCACTCACTATTCTGCTGGTGGAGTCACTGTGTACATACATTACATTACTTATCCTGTACTGATCCTGAGTTACATCCTGTATTATACTCCAGAGCTGCAGTCACTATTCCTTTGGTGCAGTCACTGTGTACATACATTACATTACTAATCCTGTACTGATCCTGAGTTACATCCTGTATTATACTCCAGAGCTGCACTCACTATTCTGCTGGAGTAGTCACTGTGTACATACATTACATTACTAATCCTGTACTGATCCTGAGTTACATCCTGTATTATACTCCAGAGCTGCACTCACTATTCTGCTGGAGTAGTCACTGTGTACATATGTTACTAATCTACAAGATGTAAGAATGGATTGCTTTTGTCTGGACTTTCTCTTTTAATTCCTACTATTTTTATTTGTAGTTAGAGGTGATCAGATCTGTGTAATCCCGGAGAGATGTTGGTTTTAGTTGAGAGATTCTCATTAATTAGTAATTACTGTTAATGTGGAAACACGTGGATTGTCTCTTCTAATTGAAAGTCTCCACATCCAGGAAAAAACAATCTACCGTATATTGTACTCTTTTTATCAGGATTGAGGCTCCGGCTCCTCATTGTGGACGGAGGTTTCAATATAACAACTTTTTTTTTTTTTCTTTTTCTTATTGCAGCTTCACATTTAGTTACATTTTTTTATATGTATATGTATATATATAATATAATATTTAGTATTGTTTTTCTGTACATTTATCTCTCTGCTGTGGTTTTGCACATTGGACACTTTTTCAGGCCTTTGCTGCTCCTTCCTTATGGTAATGCTGCCTTTCACCTGCAGGATTAGTGATCCTTTGCTGTCGGCTTCTCCTGCAGCAGGAGAGGCCGGGATCTATGGATCTATACATATTGTCCTTCCGCACCTTTATAACCAGGTTTTGGTTTTCCCTCCCTTGTCCCGGTGCAGGTGGAGGAGGCCGGGCAGGTTTTCCTGCTGATGAGGAAGGATTACCGCATCTCTCGCAATGTCCGCCTGGCTTGGTTCCTCTCCAATCTTCACCAGTCCATTTCACCTGTCCCCGAATCTGAGTTGGTAAGTGTGAAGTTCCTGTAACTAATAGCCTAATAGCAGGTAGGACAGAATTTTTAGATTGCAAAATCCAAGAACAAATGATTTTTTTTTTTTTTTTTTTAATTAATTTATTTATGGGTTTTTTTCTGGCCAGTTTTGTAGAAATTAAAGAATCTGATCTGTCCTGCTGTTGTTCCTGTTGTCTAGTTTAGAATTTAACTTATTTACACAAAGTTTTCTTACTCTGTTATTCCTACTGGAAATCAATTGGCCTCTTCCTATACATTGTCATTGTCAGCACAAAGCTGCAATTGTTATTTTAAGTTCTCATTTCCAGGAGGAGTAATAGAGGAACGGGACAAAGCAAACTCAGAGAAAAATGCTCCAGCGTTGATACTTCTGTGGATTGTAATTCTCTTTTAACATTGGCTTTGGAAATTAGAGAACAGTCTTTTTGAAACCTCATTCAGACACCAGCTGTCTCTCCCCCTAGACAAAATGCACACTCCTTTTTGCCAGAGCGTGCATCTGTATAGGAAGAGAGGAGTAGTTCTGCAGTTTTGTCACTTTATTAGTAGTATTAGTATTATTATTTTTAGTAGTAGTATTATTTTTAGTAGTAGTATTATTTTTAGTATTATTATTTTTTTTTAATAATAATATACTAAAATAAAACTAAATACGAATACTAAAAATAATAGCTTTAGTATTATTTTTAGTTTTATTAATATTAATAATAATAATAATAATTAATTTATTATTATTATTTTTATTATTTATTATTATCATCTCTGCTTTGGTGTTGGTTACATTCGGGAACACTAAAGCCATCATGTCTTCCTCAGAGAGCTGAGGGTCCGTTACTCTGTATCGGTGTAGACTGCCGGATCAGCGGTCTTTAATTACTCTCTCCGGATCTTTATCTTTTAGGGTTTACATGACCGTGAGCTGGAAGTGGCGAGCGTTGTGCCTCACGGGTGGCAGCCGGATGAGCCTGTACGTCCCGGCCCGTTCCTTTTAGTTCCGTCAACGTGGATCACCTTCTTGGCACGACAGTACCGCTTCGTGATCGAACTGGACCTCAGTCCGTCTACGGTGATTGTGGTAAGTTAATGGCGTTAAAGGGGTCCTCCATCCCTAGGTACCCCCACCTGTCACTAAAGGGTGTGAGGACCTGACAGCTGCTGGGTTATCAGATTAATTAAAGAGGGTATCCCAAATGCTGACAATATTCTCAATCTATAGGATAGGGGATTATTTGCTGATTGCTGTGGATCTCCAGGATCCTGAGCATTGGCCTCCGGTCCTGTGCTCCGTCCCGCGCTGAATGGTGCTCATGTTCGGACTCCGTTCTATTCATTGCTAGTGGGACCCCCATTCTCAGGATCGCTGGTGGTCCTCTCCTCATATGGATATCATGAGACTTGGCGATCATTCCTTTTAAATTCTGGTTAATGGGACCTGATTGCTGCTGAATTATCAGATGCAATAAATTGTAAACATTGCTGAGACCCCATCTTTGCCAGATTACCAGATAGGATTTATTTTCGTTAATGAGACCTAAAGGGTGCCGGATTATCAGATGTGATGACTTCTGTATGTTAATGGGACATGAGTGCCTGAAAAATCAGATATTGAACAAAAATTGATGCAATTCATTAGAGGATCTTTTCGCTGACCATTCTTCAAAACAATTACCAGATTATCGTGCAAGTTCAGTGCTGGAAACAATTGTCAGATTATCAGATTATTCTGCAGCATCAGATTAAGTAATGTCTTTCCTTTCTCTAGGACGACTCCACGGAGGAGATCCTTTTCGATGAGATCTTCCATTCTCTCTCCCGGTGTCTGCTCGGGCTCCTCAGGCCTTTCCGGATCCCGGGGTCCAGTCTGGTTTACCGGCCGGAGATTTTTGTTACCATTCAGGCCTATTCTTCTATTGTTGGACTGCAGAGCCATCAGGTAAAAAAAATATAAGCGTAGTCGCCGGTGTCTGGGGTTACACCATTGTCTTAGGCAGGTTTCAGACATCAGTGTTTAATCAGGTACAAGTCACACGCATGATTATGGTCATATATGTCATGTGTGTCACATGTGTGACATCCGTGTTTGCATACGTGTGACAGGTACCAGAGAAAATGCGGGTCTGTGAAATAAAAAAGATTTTCCATATTTACCTGTTTTCTTCGGCTCTGCTGCCTCCTGCTCCTGACCGCCGCTCAGTCATTGATTATTCACCGTATTCGGGACCTGGAAGCTGGAGCAGCGCTGGGGACAGCACCGGTGACTGCACCGGGTACAGCAGTGCCAAGGACAGCATCGCGGGGGACAGGTGAGTATTCTGCTAACAGTGACATCCAGGAGATCATTGGAGTTCCCAGTGAACGCTGATGACCCCCGTGCGGCAGCTTCATCATAGTTTATTGGGAGCTGTGAGTCCCCCGATGCTGTCCCCGCGATACTCCGGCTCCCAGGTACACACACACACACACACACACACACACACACACACACACACACACACGTAAACTGTGTCGGGGACCGCAACGCTGTGCACAGGTGAAGTCCCCAGCGCTGGTCCTGCTTCCAGCTCCACAGGGCACTGAATATTCAGTGAATATAATGAGCGGGAGGCAGCAGAGCCAGAGACTGTATTGCGGGATACAGGTAAATATAGAAAATTATTTTTATTAAAAAGACCAGTTGTTTTTTCACCAGTACGTGTCACACTGATGGATCACATCAGTGTGCGATCCGTGTGACACCCGTGCTGCCGGAAAAAAAAACCTGACATGTCTCCGTGTGTGCATGCGGGGTCATGAGAGGTCAAATGGTCCGTGTGAAAACACGACCGTATAAGTACCAGTATAGAATAACATGGGTACGCGTGGCATCCGTGTTTAAACACTGATGTCACACGGACGTCTGAGACCAGCCTTCTTATTCTCCATTGCCACCTCAGGTGCTCGTTCAGGGCTGTCGGTTGGACGAGCAGAAGCTGCCGGCGTTCCTCCAGAATGTCTACCTGCAGCTCGGCGCCTTCGAGAATAAGATTGCAGAAATGCTCCAGCAACAGTATCGTCCGTACACTCAGGTGGGTGTGAGAGAGGAAAGCTATAAATGCCCTAAAATGATGGACAAATTCCAAGCACCACCCGTAATTTCCTAATCAGCGCCATCCCGGGACACTGGCTCCATTTCCCACTGGAAAAGCAATAAACTGATAATGGGGAAATCGTGACACTAATCCAACTGCAGCTTGGTTCTCGTTTCTAATAGACTTTACCTGCAATATTTATTTATGGCGTATCTTGCACTGGTAATATTGGATTGGGGTTTAGCAAGATTTGCACCAAATTTGCTTAAAGACCTATGTGACTAGTGCAACTGTGAAGGTGGCCTGAGCTGTAGCTTGTTTGTTTAAACGTAATAAGAATATCTGTGTATGTAAATAATCAAAATGTAGATGTAGTTGCATAATAATCTGTCTATGTAGCAATTGCACAGATCTATAAAAGTTGTATAGTCATGAAGGGGTTACCAAGGATAAGTGAACAGATGTACAAATAATAGAAGTTTTCAAATAATGAGCAAAAGTCTTATCAGTAATGTTTACACAGAATATTTTACCAAACAAAGATATGTTGGGAGAAAATAATGAGTTGAATTCTCCTTACTCCCTTTTTCTAGCTTCAAGGTTAGAAATGCAGATTGTATAATTGGGTGTCTTAGAATACACGAGTTCAGTTGATGACGCTTGCTCAAGGAGAGCATGTCTGTGTGTTCATTGTCTGATACATTGATATATATCGGCACTGGTATACAGCTAATATGGCACCGTCCCTGAATATCCCAAACGGAGACTCCATTAGCAGTCTTCACCCAAATTCCTCCATTGACACAGCCAATTAATGGCATTTGCAGGTCACTGCTGTGGCAAGTGATGGCTATAGATAATTTCTGTGTGTCATAGGGATCAGCACCAGAGCGGGAACAGCAAAGGATCCGGTAAGTCTGACTTCTGTTTTCATGCCTTTTTTCTGCATCGTGTTTTTTTAGGATAGCCTACCTCATTATGGAACCCACCAGCCGGGCAGAAAGATGGGCGTTTCCATGGTCCCAGCTGATATTGGCTTGATCAGTATGATCCGGCAGGGGATCCTGGCTTTACAGCTTCTACCAGCCAACTCCAGTGCGGGTAAGTGCTACTCATACTGTGCCATTGGTAATGGATTCCCACCGGACACACAATGCATATTGTTCTACTTCTAGGAATAATCGTTATCACGGATGGAGTCACCAGCGTCCCAGACGTTGCAGTGTGTGAGACGTTGCTGAATCAGCTGCGCTGCGGGACAATCGCCTGCTCCTTTGTGCAGGTAAATTCTGTAGGACTTTGTTTTCTTTGGCGAAGACACTTATTTTGGTCATTGGTTTCACCCACAGTGAGATGACCGTGCACAATGGCAGACCAAGCATGCACCCTCCCTGTAATGGGAATGCTTTGTATAGGGCCTATGTAATGGGACAATATATGCAAATTATAAGGTGGCCTGTTGGGGCAGCCCTTCTGTGTTGCACTTATTTAAAGAGTTTGCTTAAAGGGGTTGTCCACTACTTTTTACATTGATGGCCTATTTTTAGGATAGGTCATCAATGTCTGATCGGCCGGAGTCTGACACCCGGCACCCCCCCACTGATCAGTTGCTCTCAGTCCCGCCGGTGACAGCAGGCAGCCGGAAATGCTCAGCTCCGGCACTGCTCATTCTTCTGATAGTGGCCATGGCTGGGTACTGTACATCCGTCTCCATCAATAGGAGGCGGAGGTGTAGTACCCGGCCCTGGCTGCTATCAGAAGACGGCGTGGTGCTGTAGCTGAGCATTTCTGGCCTCCTTATATCGTCGCCGGGACAGATAACAGCTGATCGGTGGGGGTGCCGGGTGTCGGACACAGGTCATCAATGTCTGATCGGCCGATCGTAAAGACAGGACATCAATGTAAAAGTAGTGGACAACCCCTTTAAACCATACCATACTCTGTTAAAGGGTTTGTCCTGTGCCACTCATTTCGGCATTGGGGGGGGGGCATCATTGGTGACGCCGCCTCTACACCCACCTGTCCGGACATGTGTACAACTGGCAGGACTCTTGCACCTATCCATCGGCAGACCGGTGTAGATGCAGAATAGTCTACGTTACGCTCATCCGGTCGCGGCACAGGGTCCAATCCTTTAATTTCTAGACTTGCTGATGTTGTTACAGGTCGGCGGTGTGTACTCCTACGACTGCAGCTTCGGCTACGTCCCTAACGTTGAGCTGATGAAGTTTATTGCCATGGCCACCTTGGGATCCTACCTCTCGTCCTGTCCCGAAGTGGAGTCCGGCCAGACGGACATGAACGTCTATCACAAAGCGCTCCTGCTCTATTCCTTCCTGCGCACGGGGGAGGCCCTGAACCCCGAGTATTACTGTGGTGAGGGCCGCTTCTCCCCTGATTTCTGGAACACTGGAAACCATCCTGTTTTTTGTCAGGTTTTGATGCACATTTTATGTTGTCAGGATCTCAGCACAAACTATTCAATGAGCACTTGGTGTCGGCCAGCAGTAACCCCGCGCTCGCCATGCGCAGGAGGAAGCATGCGGAAAAGGAGGTGCACGCCGACATCATTAGCGTGGTGTCCGTGCGGCTCCGGGAGGGGTACAGCATACGGGAGATTCGCATTACAAAAGGTGACTTAATTTTTTTATTTTTTCAAAGCTTTCTTCTTTAATAGCTGCCATATTGGCTATCACGCGACTTGTCCACCAATACATATAGCTCATGACGGGTGACTAGAATTTCCAGGAAACTGCTCGTTATTATAAGGTTAATCACCGCTCTGTCCTGTCTGTACGAAGTCGCGTTAATTTACTCCTTTTATTGTATGTCCCGTTGTAAGGGATGCTGGAGGTGAAGCTGGTTCTGCTATGGAAGCATAACATGCGCGTTGAGTATCTTGCCATGGCCCCGTGGCCCCTGGATCTTATCAAGCGTAACACACGGGTGGAAGTGGTAATGGAAGGGAGCTACGATATCCTGCATGACATCAGCTGCACATTGAAGAAGCCCATCACCAGCATGTACCGGACCAGCGTCATCCGCCGCTTCTGGAACACCCTGCAGAGGTAAGAAAATCACCCGACAATCGGCTGATCGTTCACAAAAGCCGGCCGCTGGGCAATCGGCTGATCGTTCACAAAAGCCGGCCGCTGGGCAATCGGCTGATCGTTCACAAAAGGCGGCAGCTGGGCAGTCGGCTGATCGTTCACAAAAGGCGGCCGCAGGGCGATCGGCTGATCGTTCACAAAAGGCGGCCGCAGGGCGATCAGCTGATTGTTCACAAAAGGCGGCCGCAGGGCGATCAGCTGATTGTTCACAAAAGCCGGCCGCTGGGCAATCGGCTGATCGTTCACAAAAGGCGGCCGCTGGGCAATCGGCTGATTGTTCACAAAAGGCGGCCGCTGGGCGATCAGCTGATTGTTCCGGCCGCTGGAACTGAATTTACAGTGGATCATGGTTTTTTACTCTGCACATGCTCACAGTAAAAAAAAAAAAAAAGATCCGCCGCACACAACAAAAACGTTACATTCAGTGTTGCTCCTGCCTGACAGTCAGTCAGTAAACGACTGATACTTCACGTGGCGGATGCAACGCAGGGCCATCAGTCACTAATAGAAGTCTATGGGGAAAAAACTGATTCCTGCAAAATATTTTGCAAGATACCGTAATTCCTCAAGGATTGTGACTGATACAAAAGAACGCAAGTATGAAAGCAGCCTTAAGTAGCAGCACTCACTATTCTGCTGCTGCAGTCACTGTGTACATACATTTACATTACTTATCCTGTACTGATCCTGAATTATATCCTGTATTATACTCCAGAGCTGCACTCACTATTCTGCTGGTGCAGTCACTGTGTACATACATTACATTACTTATCCTGTACTGATCCTGAATTATATCCTGTATTATACTCCAGAGCTGCACTCACTATTCTGCTGGTGCAGTCACTGTGTACATACATTACATTACTGATCCTGGGTTACATCCTGCATTATACTCCAGAGCTGCACTCACTATTCTGGTGCAGTCACTGTGTACATACATTATTACATTACTGATCCTGGGTTACATCCTGCATTATACTCCAGAGCTGGTATTCACCTTTTACAGGCTTCAGAGAAGAAATCTCCCAGCATCCCCTGCTTGTTTAGTGTTTGCATTCTGAGCTATTAGGGGATGTTCTCAGGCTTCCTGATTGTTTCATATGACAGCTTGCTTTCTGCGCTCACAAATAATCCAGTTGATTGTTTTGCTACAGCTGCAGGTTAGACCAATGTCCTTCATTAATAGTTACCCTTCTGTATATTGTGTGACCTCTGTTATATGTAGTCTCACGTTTTCTGGCTCTTGTTTTGCAGCATCAGTCAGACGGATCAGATGTTGGTCCATCTGAAGTCGTTTGATAGTGTACCGGAGCACTTCAGAATCCCGGAGAGCACAAAGAACGGGGTTCCCCTCTTCTACATCCCCCCGGGCTCCACCACTCCGGTAGGTGCTGGGGGTGTGGAGGTGCTGGGGGTGTGGAGGTGCTGGGGGTGTGGAGGTGCTGGGGGTGTGGAGGTGCTGGGGGTGTGGAGGTGCTGGGGCCTGAATCTGACGTCTGCCGATCCTCTCCGCAGGTGTTGTCTCTTCAGCACAGTGACCCCGACTCCAGTCATTCCCAGTTTGTGTCATACTGGAAGCCCATCCTCTCAATGGACGCCAGCGTGTGGCAGCGCTGGCTACACGTGCACCGCATCGTGCTGCTGCTGGAGCATGACTTGTAAGTGGAATGTGCAGAGACAAGAAAACGTATTTTATGTGTTTTTTTTTTTGTTTTTTTTGTTTTTTTCTTTCCCCCAATTATGAATCTTTTTTTAATATATTTATTTTTTTTTGGGGGGGGGGAAATCTGGACACCCAGCTTTCCCAGAGTCCTAAATGACAAATTCCCATAGCAGTACGAGATGGAGCTCCATTTCTATAATAGGTTAATTTCCTCTATCACTTCATTGGGGGACACAGGAGACCATGAATCTATGCTGCTGCCACTATGCAAAAAAGTGATCTCTTCAGTAGTGTACCCCCAAAAACTGCAGCCAAGCTGATGTGTTTTAGTTTAGTGTCAATAGGAGGCAGACACAGGGCTGCACCTAGACCCGTTTACACCAACATAGTTGTGTTATAAATCTTTTCCTTCTGTCTTTTAGATACAACTTGTGATTTGGGCACCAGGGTGTAATCGCTCGCCCTGATTTCCCACCGTAGGGCCAGAGAGGACAGTGTGGTCTGATCCACATGGTACCTTCTGGTTTCTCTGCCAGGACCCTGCCCCCTAACACATACAAAGTGTTTCGGGGTGCTCCTGCCATCCATCCCAAGCATTAGCTTCCACCATAGCGAGACTGATCCATACCTAGAGACTACTTCTCAGGACTCTTGGTAGTCTCCCACCATGTGAAGGAATCGGCACTGCATATGGTCAGTGGTCTCTCTCCCCCTATCCCCACTAGCAGCTGGGGTTCCCTAGGTGTGCCAGCCGGGGGTTCCCTTTCCTCCTAACAGCAACACATTACAGCGTTTTTCCCTCCCTCCGCAGATTCCATGCAATTGTCAGACTGAGCTACTGAGGGTACTGTCGGCCTCAGGGGTCTTTTCCCCCAAAATTGAGGCCCGACTTCTTCTCCGAGGCATACGTCCTGTAAGCCATGCCTCCCGCTGTGTTCCAGCGCCAGACAGAGGGACGGAGTGCCACCGCTTTGGGCTCCGGTTATCGCCCTCCATGACTGGGCCTTCTTGGCTGTTCGTCAGGTCTCGGTTTGGCAGCTCTAACGTCTTCTGGTTTCCTGTACTTGCTTTTCCACGTTCTACAGAACACTCTCCTTTACTCCCTCTCCTTGGAGTTTCGGGTCTGGGCAGAAGGGTTTTTGCAAATGACAGTGGCTGGATTCCGACTTGAGACTCTCTCACCTGTTCTTCCATTTTTCTAGTCCTTCTGTTCCCACCCTTGGGGAATGCTGTGGGGCGTCCTAAGGTTTTTATGTCCCTCAATGAAGCGATAGAGAAAAGATTTTGGGTACTCCCCATAAAAACTTTCTCGCAGTCTACATTGGGGACTCGGCACCTGCCCTTCTTAAGTATCTTTGTTGCACCAGTCTATATTCAGTTTAGGATCTAACTTTTTTGCCTAGTGTCTCCTCCTAGTGGCAGCAGCGTACACCCATGGTCTCGTTAGTGGCAGCAGCGTACACCCATGGTCTCGTTAGTGGCAGCAGCGTTCACCCATGGTCTCGTTAGTGGCAGCAGCGTTCACCCATGGTCTCGTTAGTGGCAGCAGCGTACACCCATGGTCTCGTTAGTGGCAGCAGCGTTCACCCATGGTCTCGTTAGTGGCAGCAGCGTTCACCCATGGTCTCGTTAGTGGCAGCAGCGTTCACCCATGGTCTCGTTAGTGGCAGCAGCGTTCACCCATGGTCTCGTTAGTGGCAGCAGCGTTCACCCATGGTCTCGTTAGTGGCAGCAGCGTTCACCCATGGTCTCGTTAGTGGCAGCAGCGTTCACCCATGGTCTCGTTAGTGGCAGCAGCGTTCAGCCATGGTCTCGTTAGTGGCAGCAGCGTTCACCCATGGTCTCGTTAGTGGCAGCAGCGTTCACCCATGGTCTCGTTAGTGGCAGCAGCATACACCCATGGTCTCGTTAGTGGCAGCAGCATTCACCCATGGTCTCGTTAGTGGCAGCAGCATTCACCCATGGTCTCGTTAGTGGCAGCAGCATACACCCATGGTCTCGTTAGTGGCAGCAGCATTCACCCATGGTCTCGTTAGTGGCAGCAGCATACACCCATGGTCTCGTTAGTGGCAGCAGCGTTCAGCCATGGTCTCGTTAGTGGCAGCAGCGTTCAGCCATGGTCTCGTTAGTGGCAGCAGCGTTCACCCATGGTCTCGTTAGTGGCAGCAGCATACACCCATGGTCTCGTTAGTGGCAGCAGCATTCACCCATGGTCTCGTTAGTGGCAGCAGCATTCACCCATGGTCTCGTTAGTGGCAGCAGCATTCACCCATGGTCTCGTTAGTGGCAGCAGCATACACCCATGGTCTCGTTAGTGGCAGCAGCATACACCCATGGTCTCGTTAGTGGCAGCAGCATACACCCATGGTCTCGTTAGTGGCAGCAGCATACACCCATGGTCTCGTTAGTGGCAGCAGCATACACCCATGGTCTCGTTAGTGGCAGCAGCATACACCCATGGTCTCGTTAGTGGCAGCAGCATACACCCATGGTCTCCTGTGTCCCCAATGAAGGCTCAAAGAGATTTTTACAGTGAGTACCCAAAATCTTCTTTTCTTCGGCGCTCCATTGGGAGACCCAGACGATTGGGTGTATAGCACTGCCTCCGGAGGCCACACAAAGCAATTACACTAAAAAGTGTAAGGCCCCTCCCCTTCTGGCTATACACCCCCAGTGGGATCACTGGCTCACCAGTTTTCTGCTTTGTGCGAAGGAGGTCAGACATCCACGCATAGCTCCACTGTTTAGTCAGCAGTAGCTGCTGACTATATCGGATGGAAGAAAAGAGGGCCCATATGGGGCCCCCAGCATGCTCCCTTCTCACCCCACTTGTGGTTTGTAAGGTTGAGGTACCCATTGCGGGTACGGAGGCTGGAGCCCACATGCTGTTTTCCTTCCCCATCCCCCTGAAGGGCTCTGAGGAAGTGGGATCTTACCGGCCACCAAGCCCTGAGGCCGGGCTCCATCCACAGACCCATAGAACCTGCTGGATGCGGAGCGGGAGTACCGTTCAGGGACAAGGCCCTGCAACTTTCAGGTACTCTGTGTCCCCGTATGGCAGGCCACGCACACCCCAGGCTTGCTGGGTGTGCTAGTGCGCCGGGGACTGTAGCGCTGTGCGCTGGGCTTATAGTCCCCGCAGATTACTGGGGGACTTTATGTGTGTGGATCGCCGCGCCGACCGCCCCTGGAGCGGCGGCGCAGCTGCGACTTGTAGTGCGCCGGGGACGCGCCGACCGCGCTTTTACGGCGGCGGCGCTTCTAACTTTAGTCCCTGGCTTTCTGCGGCCTAGCTCCGCTTCGTTAACGCCCCCCACCCTGTCAATCAGGGTAGGGGAGAGACGTTGTTCAATCGGCAGCGCCGAGGGCTGGAGCACGATTTACATGCTCCAGCCCTCTCACTGAGCACAGTAGGACACAGGCTTCGCGCTTTTTCTCTGTGCACGCCCTAGGCCCGCCCCCAGGCTTGCAGCTCCCCAGGACGCCGGCAGCCATTATACACATGCAGTCTGGCTGGAGAACGCACGCAGGCTCTGGGGGACCCAGGCTAGGGGTTTCTGGCGACCACACACCCGCGCTAAGCGGGCGATAAGCAGCACATACGTGCGGCCCCACTAGTGCCACAGTGTTATATTTTTCGCTGTACCATAGACACTGCTGTGTCTAGATATATTTATATACTGCACTGTAAGGTCGCTTCTTGGCTGTACACCCTATATTGCTTTGAGGAGACAACAGCATGTCATCCGCAAAACGCAAGGGTGCCAAGGCACGGGCTGTATACACTGCTTGTACAGCATGTGGGGCTAATCTACCAGCAGGCTTCAACGACTCTCATTGTGTGCAATGTTCAGTCCCAGTGGCACTTCGTCAGCCAGAGCCTATTGTGGTGGTAGCCCAGGCAGAGGCGCCTGTGAACCCTGCCCCGGTGACGGGGACAGAATTTGCAGTCTTTGCTGATAAAATGTCTGTGACTATGACAAAAATCCTGGAGACCTTGCAGTCCAGGCCAGTTGCTCAGACCATAGACACTGCTGTGTCTATGTTCCCCGGTCCCCCTCAGTTGGAACTAATCCGTACTTCAAGGGGGTCCCAGGCATCACAGGCTGAGGGCTCTGACTCCGATGACAGTCCCAGGCCGCCTAAGAGAGCTCGCTGGGAAAGACCCTCCACGTCATCACGCGGATCAGGGTCTCAGCGAGAAGGGTCCCTATATGAGGGTTCAGAGGTGGGTGATCAGGAGTCTTGTCCTGACGCCGCACTCAATTTGGATACGCCAGATGGTGACGCCATGGTAAATGACCTTATAGCGGCCATCAATAGGCTGTTGGATATTTCTCCCCCAGCCCCTTCTGCAGAGGAGGCAGCTGCACAGCAGGAGAAATTCCATTTTCTGTATCCCAAGCGTAAATTGAGTACTTTTCTGGACCACTCTGACTTCAGAGAATCCATCCAGAAACACAATACTTATCCGGACAAGCGTTTTTCCAAACGTCTGAAGGATACACGTTATCCTTTTCCCCCTGACGTGGTCAAACGCTGGACCCAGTGTCCAAAAGTGGACCCTCCAATATCCAGGCTTGCAGCTAGATCCATAGTTGCAGTGGAGGATGGGGCTTCACTTAAAGATGCCAATGACAGACAGATGGACCTTTGGTTGAAATCTGTCTATGAAGCTATCGGCGCGTCGTTTGCTCCAGCATTCGCGGCCGTGTGGGCGCTCCAAGCTATTTCAGCTGGTCTGGCACAGGTGGACTCTCTCATACGTCCAGCAGTGCCGCAAGTGGCGTCCCTAACTACGCAAATGTCTGCGTTTGCGACCTACGCTATCAATGCGGTACTGGACTCTACTAGCCGTACCTCAATGGCATCCGCCAACTCTGTAGTTTTGCGCAGAGCCTTGTGGTTAAAGGAATGGAAAGCAGATTCTGCTTCTAAAAAATGTTTAACCAGCTTGCCATTATCTGGAGACAGACTGTTTGGTGAGCAATTGGCGGAAATCATTAAACAGTCCAAAGGTAAGGACTCCTCCTTACCCCAGCCCAGATCAAGCAAACCTCCACAGAGGAAGTGGCAGTCAAAGTTTCGGTCCTTTCGAGGCTCGGGCAAGCCCCAATTCTCCTCGTCCAAAGGGACTCAGAAAGAGCAAAGGAGCTCTGATTCCTGGCGGGCTCACTCACGCCCCAAGAAAGCAACCGGAGGTACCGCTTCCAAGGCGGCTGCCTCATGACTTTCGGCCGCCTCCCTCCGCATCCTCGGTCGGTGGCAGGCTCTCCCGCTTTTGCGACATTTGGCTGCCACAGGTCAAAGACCGGTGGGTAACAGACATTTTGTCTCACGGGTACAGGATAGAGTTCAGTTCTCGTCCTCCGCCTCGGTTCTTCAGAACTTCCCCACATCCCGACCGAGCAGATGCCCTTCTGCAGGCGGTGAATTCTCTAAGAGCAGAAGGAGTGGTTGTCCCTGTTCCTCTTCAGGAACGAGGTCAAGGTTTTTACTCCAATCTCTTTGTGGTGCCAAAAAAGGACGGCTCATTCCGTCCTGTTCTGGACCTAAAACTGCTCAACAAGCATGTGAACGCCAGGCGGTTCCGGATGGAATCCCTCCGCTCAGTCATTGCCTCAATGTCTCAAGGAGATTTCCTAGCATCAATAGACATCAAGGATGCTTATCTCCACGTGCCGATTGCTACAGAGCACCAACGCTTTCTACGCTTCGTGATAGGAGACGACCATCTTCAGTTCGTAGCTCTGCCATTTGGTCTAGCGACAGCCCCACGGGTGTTCACCAAGATCATGGCGGCAGTGGTAGCAGTCTTGCACTCTCAGGGACACTCTGTGATCCCTTACTTGGACGATCTACTGGTCAAGGCACCCTCTCAAGAGGCATGCCAACTCAGCTTGACTGTTGCACTGGAGACTCTCCAGACGTTCGGGTGGATCATCAACTTCTCAAAGTCAAATCTGTCACCGACCCAATCACTAACGTATCTTGGCATGGAGTTTCATACTCTCTCAGCGATAGTGAAGCTTCCGCTGGACAAGCAGAGGTCACTACAGACTGGGGTGCAGGCTCTCCTTCAAAGTCAGTCGCACTCCTTAAGACGCCTCATGCACTTCCTCGGGAAGATGGTGGCGGCAATGGAAGCGGTTCCGTTTGCGCAGTTTCATCTGCGCCCACTTCAATGGGACATTCTCCGCCAATGGGACGGGAAGTCAACATCCCTGGACAGGAAAGTCTCCCTTTCCCAGACGGCCAAGGACTCTCTGCAGTGGTGGCTTCTTCCCACCTCATTATCACAGGGAAGATCCTTCCTACCACCGTCTTGGGCGGTGGTCACGACAGACGCGAGTCTGTCAGGGTGGGGAGCAGTTTTTCTCCACCACAGGGCTCAGGGTACGTGGACTCAGCAGGAGTCCACCCTTCAGATCAATGTTCTGGAAATCAGAGCAGTGTATCTTGCCCTACTAGCCTTCCAGCAGTGGCTGGAAGGAAGGCAGATCCGAATTCAGTCGGACAACTCCACAGCGGTGGCATACATCAACCACCAAGGGGGGACACGCAGTCGGCAAGCCTTCCAGGAAGTCCGGCGGATTCTGATGTGGGTGGAAGCCACGGCCTCCACCATATCCGCAGTTCACATCCCCGGCGTAGAAAACTGGGAAGCAGACTTCCTCAGTCGCCAGGGCATGGACGCAGGGGAATGGTCCCTTCACCCAGACGTGTTTCAGGAAATCTTTCGCCGATGGGGAAGGCCGGACGTCGACCTCATGGCGTCCCGGCACAACAACAAGGTCCCAACCTTCATGGCACGGTCTCGCGATCAAAGAGCGCTGGCGGCAGACGCCCTAGTGCAAGATTGGTTGCAGTTCCGGCTCCCTTATGTGTTTCCACCTCTGGCACTCTTGCCCAGAGTGCTACGCAAGATCAGATCCGATTGCAGCCGCGTCATACTCGTCGCCCCAGACTGGCCGAGGAGGGCGTGGTATCCGGATCTGTGGCAGCTCACGGTCGGCCAACCGTGGGCACTACCAGACCGACCAGACTTACTGTCCCAAGGGCCGTTTTTCCATCGGAATTCTGCGGCCCTGAACCTGACTGTGTGGCCATTGAGTCCTGGATCCTAGCGTCTTCAGGATTGTCCCAAGGGGTCGTTGCCACCATGAGACAGGCTAGGAAGCCCACGTCCGCTAAGATCTACCACAGAACGTGGAGGATATTCTTATCCTGGTGCTCTGCTCAGGGAGTGTCTCCCTGGCCATTTGCATTGCCTACCTTTCTTTCTTTCCTGCAATCTGGGTTAGAAAAAGGTTTGTCGCTCGGCTCCCTTAAAGGTCAGGTCTCGGCGCTATCCGTCTTTTTTCAGAGGCGTTTGGCACGCCTTCCTAAGGTGCGCACGTTCCTACAGGGGGTTTGCCATATCGTACCCCCGTACAAGCGGCCGTTAGATCCATGGGATCTGAACAGGGTACTAGTTGCCCTCCAGAAGCCGCCCTTCGAGCCTCTGGGGGAGGTTTCACTTTCTAGACTATCACAGAAAGTGGCTTTTCTGGTAGCGATCACATCTCTTCGGAGAGTGTCTGAGCTGGCAGCGCTATCATCCAAGGCGCCTTTCCTGGTCTTCCACCAGGACAAGGTAGTGCTGCGCCCCATTCAGGAGTTTCTCCCGAAGGTGGTATCCTCTTTTCATCTTAATCAGGATATCTCTTTGCCTTCGTTTTGTCCTCATGCAGTTCATCGGTATGAGAAGGATTTACATTTGTTGGATCTGGTGAGAGCACTCAGAATCTACATTTCCCGCACGGCGCCCTTGCGCCGTTCGGATGCACTCTTTGTCCTTGTCGCTGGTAAGCGCAAAGGGTCGCAGGCTTCTAAGGCCACCCTGGCTCGATGGATCAAAGAACCAATTCTTGAAGCCTACCGTTCTGCTGGGCTTCCGGTTCCATCAGGGCTGAAGGCCCATTCTACCAGAGCCGTGGGTGCGTCCTGGGCATTGCGACACCAGGCTACGGCTCAGCAGGTGTGCCAGGCAGCTACCTGGTCGAGTCTGCACACTTTCACCAAACATTATCAGGTGCATACCTATGCTTCGGCGGACGCCAGCCTAGGTAGAAGAGTCCTGCAGGCGGCAGTTGCCTCCATATAGGGGAGGGCTGTCTTGCAGCTCTAACATGAGGTATTTCTTTACCCACCCAGGGACTGCTTTTGAACGTCCCAATCGTCTGGGTCTCCCAATGGAGCGCCGAAGAAGAAGGGAATTTTGTTACTTACCGTAAATTCCTTTTCTTCTAGCTCCTATTGGGAGACCCAGCACCCGCCCTGTTGTCCTTCGGGATTTTTGGTTGTTTTTCGGGTACACATGTTGTTCATGTTGAACGGTTTTCAGTTCTCCGAGGTTACTTCGGAGTGAATTTGTTTAAACCAGTTATTGGCTTTCCTCCTTCTTGCTTTTGCACTAAAACTGGTGAGCCAGTGATCCCACTGGGGGTGTATAGCCAGAAGGGGAGGGGCCTTACACTTTTTAGTGTAATTGCTTTGTGTGGCCTCCGGAGGCAGTGCTATACACCCAATCGTCTGGGTCTCCCAATAGGAGCTAGAAGAAAAGGAATTTACGGTAAGTAACAAAATTCCCTTCTTCCCTCTTTTGCAGGCCAGTCCCTAAGCACCTCCATACTCCCGGGAACAACGGGCGCTATAGCACGGTTCTGTGCCGCATCGCTCACACGGCGCTCACCTCCCTCCTCCGAGACTGGAGCAGCTTTGTGTTGGTGGAAAGTTATTCCTACGTCAAGCTAATGCTGAGGTAACGGGAAGCCTCGACATGAAAAAGTTCAGCAACTTCTCTAACAAACTTTGTGTTTCAATCACTTAACGTTTTGAAGATCTCTGCTTGCTGTCGCCAATCTCGGCATTGCTGACTCCCAGAAATAGTAGAGCTCATAACGTGCTACAATGTTAGATTCTCTCAGAGTTCGGACTAATATTCTACCTGCGCTGATACATTGTAACAAGCAAGAATAGAAGGAATGGTATTCTGATGTACTACATCCGCACATTGCCCAGACTGACGCTCACATCTAAGAACTACCTATTAGGATTGTGCAGGTTTTCAGCCTCTGCGTGTAATCAGGAATGTCTCTATTCATTGTCAGCAAGCAGAGATACTGAAAATAATGAGAAAATGAAACATATTAGACGAGCAGAGCTTCTCAATTTGTCATTAACCCTACAATCTGCTCCATTTTCACAGCGATGTCAGTCAGACCCCCTCCTCTTTCTGTGTGGTGAGAATTATCTGGAAAGCCCCCTGCATGGTTCTCCGGCTGGGATTTCCACTGGGAACGTCTGCAAATTGCAGAATCAAGGTAAATAAAATCTAAATATAAATAAATAAATAAATATATATATATATATATTTTTCTTGGCATGGGAACTGTCTACACTTATGGAGCTATTGGCAATAGATTGTGCTGCAGAGAGAATATAAAGAAATGATAATATAGTACAGCTCAGGTTGAGGTGTCCCTCTGGGGGCTCCTTGGGGTGGGTGTTTGTTTTTCCTTGCCAGCTCGTCTTAAAGGTGGGGGGGAAATGTCCACTACTTTTGTGTTTATGGTTAGTGAAGAGCGGCCATTACCATGCCCGGGTACTCGTAACAAGCAGTTGGACGGGCGAGACTTAAGTACAGAGTATAATGGAAGTCAATGGGGAATTTGAGCATTTTTCCTGGAAATATTACAAAAAATAATGCTCAAGTCCACCATTGACTTCCATTATACCTGGATACTCGAGTCATGCCCATCTGAGTAGCCAACTGCTTGTTAGGAGTACTGAGAATGGTAGTGCCCGCTCATCACTAGTTACGAGGACTGAGCATCTGAGCATGGTAGTGCCCGCTCATCACTAGTTACGAGGACTGAGCATCTGAGAATGGTAGTGCCCGCTCATCACTAGTTACGAGGACTGAGCATGGTAGTGCCCGCTCATCACTAGTTACGAGGACTGAGCATCTGAGCATGGTAGTGCCCGCTCATCACTAGTTACGAGGACTGAGCATCTGAGCATGGTAGTGCCCGCTCATCACTAGTTACCAGTACTGAGCACCCGAGCATGGTAGTGCCCGCTCATCACTAGTTACCAGTACTGAGCACCTGAGCATGGTAGTGCCTGCTCATCACTAGTTACGAGTACTGAGCATCTGAGCATGGTAATGCCCGCTCATCACTAGTTACGAGTACTGAGCATCTGAGCATGGTAGTGCCCGCTCATCACTAGTTACGAGGACTGAGCATCTGAGCATGGTAGTGCCCGCTCATCACTAGTTACCAGTACTGAGCACCTGAGCATGGTAGTGCCCGCTCATCACTAGTTACCAGTACTGAGCACCCGAGCAATGGTAGTGTCCGCTCATCACTAGTTACCAGTACTGAGCACCCGAGCATGGTAGTGCCCGCTCATCACTAGTTACGAGGACTGAGCATCTGAGCATGGTAGTGCCCGCTCATCACTAGTTACCAGTACTGAGCACCCGAGCATAGTAGTGCCCGCTCATCACTAGTTACGAGGACTGAGCATCTGAGCATGGTAGTGCCCGCTCATCACTAGTTACCAGTACAGAGCACCCGAGCATGGTAGTGCCCGCTCATCACTAGTTACCAGTACAGAGCATGGTAGTGCCCGCTCATCACTAGTTACGAGGACTGAGCATCTGAGCATGGTAGTGCCCGCTCATCACTAGTTACCAGTACTGAGCACCCGAGCATGGTAGTGCCCGCTCATCACTAGTTACGAGTACTGAGAACCTGAGCATGGTAGTGCCCGCTCATCACTAGTTACCAGTACTGAGCACCTGAGCATAGTAGTGCCCGCTCATCACTAGTTACGAGGACTGAGCATCTGACCATGGTAGTGCCCGCTCATCACTAGTTACCAGTACAGAGCACCCGAGCATGGTAGTGCCCGCTCATCACTAGTTACCAGTACAGAGCATGGTAGTGCCCGCTCATCACTAGTTACGAGGACTGAGCATCTGAGCATGGTAGTGCCCGCTCATCACTAGTTACCAGTACTGAGCACCCGAGCATGGTAGTGCCCGCTCATCACTAGTTACGAGTACTGAGAACCTGAGCATGGTAGTGCCCGCTCATCACTAGTTACCAGTACTGAGCACCTGAGCATAGTAGTGCCCGCTCATCACTAGTTACGAGGACTGAGCATCTGAGCATGGTAGTGCCCGCTCATCACTAGTTACCAGTACAGAGCACCCGAGCATGGTAGTGCCCGCTCATCACTAGTTACCAGTACAGAGCATGGTAGTGCCCGCTCATCACTAGTTACGAGGACTGAGCATCTGAGCATGGTAGTGCCCGCTCATCACTAGTTACCAGTACTGAGCACCTGAGTATGGTAGTGCCCGCTCATCACTAGTTACGAGTACTGAGAACCTGAGCATGGTAGTGCCCGCTCATCACTAGTTACCAGTACTGAGCACCCGAGCATGGTAGTGCTCACTCATCACTACTGATGATCTATTCTGGTGAAAGGTAATTAATCATATTGATGGTGGGCTTATATCTGGCACCCCATGATCTGCTATCACTTCCAGGGGTGGCCAGATAGCGCTGCTCTACACTATTCAATGGCTCCTCTGGGTATTATGGATCAGCATTAATTGTGGTACCAGACAGCCGCCCCTAATTGTATGGGGCCGTGGCATTCTGCTCCGTGTACGGTTACATATGGGTGTCAGAGGAGGTGATAACATCTTATCGTGGGGGTGCCGGGTGTCAGACCTCACCAATCTGAAATTGATGGATAAGCCAATAATATAAAATTAGTTTACATTCCCCTTTAAGAAGCCTTTCCCTATACACGAGTAGGAAGGTCTGTCAATCTTGCTAAATTGGAAGGGGAAATGCTCGGTAAGAGCCGCCTAATCCTCACTTCTTCCCAGAATCGTCAATATTTGCTGAGCCAGCGTGAAACACTCCCATGCTTTAAGTGAAATTTTTTTTTGGGCCACATGAATTTGAGTAGTTCCAGAGCTGCATTCACTTTTCTTTAGTCTTCAGAGCTGAAATCTCCCTACATTCCCTGCTTTTCAGTTTCTGCGCATAGAGGGGTGCCCTCTTCACCTTTTTCTCTATACAGTCTATGTAATTAACCCCATGCATTCTAGGAGCACTGAAAGCTCCTAGGGGCTCTGACCTCACACTTGCTGACTGTTTCCAGTGACTGAAAGTAGATGTGTGAATGCAGCTCTGAATGGGATAATGTCAGGTCATGTTGTCTCCTATCACTAATTCTGTGCATCGGTGACGTCCTGGTAGATTGCCCCTCACTGGTAAAGGGAATGGATATGATGTCAGGTTATTTCTGCAGAATTCGTCATGTTCTGCTGTTACTATTAATGACCTGTAATAACTTCTCGCAGATCTTGGAGGAGCTGAGAGCCCGGATCCTGCAGCTGCGTTTCCCCCACAGGGTTCAAAGCAAAGAGACCACCCCTCGGGTGAAGAGGAAGATATTTGGGATCAGCTCCCCCTCCAAATCGCCTTCTCCTCCTCAGGTCTCCCCTCCGGCCTTCTCCGACCGCTGCTGCCTCGTCTTACTGCACAAGCCCCTGGAGAAGCTGCTCATCAAGTGAGTCACCTCTGCCCATTTTTTATTTTTTGTTTACGTCCCCACCGAGGACATATTTGGGGCTCTCCCGGGTTTTGTAGGAGAGCGAAATGATTGGAGGGGTCACCAATCGTCATATTTAAAGGGGTCCTTGTGCTGGAAGTCTGATCAATTTCCAGCTGTTGGACACAAACGTTGCAGCTTTTACTCGGCCCCTGAATTCAATCACGCCAGTTCCACTTCCTTCCCCCCCCCTAACAGTATATTATTATTATATTATATTTGTTGTTTTTTTTGTTTTTTTTCAGGTATGACAAGCTTCCTCTGGATTACAGGACTCCATTTATCCTGAACCTGGAGAGCCTGGCACAACACACGTCTGTGTCCGGACCTCTGATCGCCAATCGCTCGGCCTCCTCCACCCTGGCCTCTTTATCTCGCTACTTCTATCATCAGAGGTGGATCTGGTCTGTGCAGTCGGGTCTGGCGCCCACTGTACCCACCACCGCCCTGGCACAGATCCTGTCCACTCTGACCGAGTAAGTGTTCTTCCCTGACCATTAAAATGGACTCTCACCTTTTAAAGAGGAGCAAACACCAGGATTTTCCTATATAAACTAAAGCCAGTGCTATACTACCGCTATCAGGCTGATTCTATACAGACCTTTAGTTGTGAGATTGGATGTATTTTTTTTTTTTTTCTGAAATACAGGCAAGTAAAGTTTGTGAAATGCACCGTTAATTGATACCAGCTACATAGTATCTAATAGGTGAGTCAGGTTTTGCTAGTTATTCCCGCCGCCGCCTGTCCGTCCTTCCTCGCCTGTCCGTCCTTCCTCGCCTGTCCGTCCTTCCTCGCCTGTCCGTCCTTCCTCGCCTGTCCGTCCTTCCTCGCCTGTCCGTCCTTCCCCCCCCCCCTCCCCCCGCCTCCCCTGTCCGTCCTTTCCCCCCCCTCCCCCGCCTCCCCTGTCCGTCCTTTCCCCCCCTCCCCCCGCCTCCCCTGTCCGTCCTTTCCCCTCCTCCCCCCCCCTCCCCTGTCCGTCCTTTCCCCTCCTCCCCCCCCTGTCCGTCCTTTCCCCCCCTCCCCTGTCCGTCCTTTCCCCCCTCCCCTGTCCGTCCTTCCCCCCCCTCCCTTGTCCGTCCTTTCCCCCCCTCCCCTGTCCGTCCTCCCCCCCCCCCCCCTCCCCTGTCCGTCCTTTCCCCCCCTCCCCCCCTCCCCTGTCCGTCCTTTCCCCCCCTCCCCCCCCTCCCCTGTCCGTCCTTTCCCCCCCCTCCCCCCCCTCCCCTGTCCGTCCTTTCCCCCCCTCCCCCCCCTCCCCTGTCCGTCCTTTCCCCCCCTCCCCCCCCTCCCCTGTCCGTCCTTTCCCCCCCTCCCCCCCCTCCCCTGTCCGTCCTTTCCCCCCCTCCCCTGTCCGTCCTTTCCCCCCCTCCCCTGTCCGTCCTTTCCCCCCCTCCCCTGTCCGTCCTTTCCCCCCTCCCCTGTCCGTCCTTTCCCCCCTCCCCTCCCCCCTCTCCCCTGTCCGTCCTTCCCCCCCCCCCCCTCCCCTGTCCGTCCTCCCCCCCCTCCCCCCCCTCCCCTGTCCGTCCTTTCCCCCCCCCTCCCCCCCCCCTCCCCTGTCCGTCCTTCCCCCCCCCCCTCCCCCCCCTCCCCTGTCCGTCCTTTCCCCCCCCCTCCCCCCCCTCCCCTGTCCGTCCTTTCCCCCCCTCCCCCCCCTCCCCTGTCCGTCCTTTACCCCCCCCTCCCCCCCTCCCCTGTCCGTCCTTTACCCCCCCCCTCCCCCCCCCTCCCCTGTCCGTCCTTTACCCCCCCCCCTCCCCCCCCTCCCCTGTCCGTCCTTTACCCCCCCCCCTCCCCCCCCCCTCCCCTGTCCGTCCTTTACCCCCCCCTCCCCCCCCTCCCCTGTCCGTCCTTCCCCCCCCCTCCCCCCCCCCCTCCCCTGTCCGTCCTTTACCCCCCCTCCCCTGTCCGTCCTTCCCCCCCCTCCCCCCTCCCCTGTCCGTCCTTTACCCCCCCCTCCCCCCCTCCCCTGTCCGTCCTTCCCCCCCCCCCCTCCCCCCCCTCCCCTGTCCGTCCTTTACCCCCCCTCCCCTGTCCGTCCTTCCCCCCCTCCCCCCTCCCCTGTCCGTCCTTTCCCCCCCTCCCCCCCTCCCCTGTCCGTCCTTTAATCCCCCCCCTCCCCTGTCCGTCCTTTAATCCCCCCTCCCCCCCCCTCCCCTGTCCGTCCTTTAATCCCCCCTCCCCCCGCCTCCCCTGTCCGTCCTTTCCCCCCCCTCCCCTGTCCGTCCTTTACCCCCCCTCCCCTGTCCGTCCTTTCCCCCCCTCCCCCCCTCCCCTGTCCGTCCTTTCCCCCCCTCCCCTGTCCGTCCTCCCCCCCCCCCCCCTCCTCTGTCCGTCCCTTCCCCCCACCCTCCCCTGTCCGTCCTTCCCCCCCCCCCCTCCTCTGTCCGTCCCTTCCCCCCACCCTCCCCTGTCCGTCCTTCCCCCCCCTCCCCTGTCCGTCCTCCCCTCCCCTGTCCGTCCTTTCCCCCCCCCTCCCCCCCCTCCCCTGTCCGTCCTTTCCCCCCCCTCCCCCCCCTCCCCTGTCCGTCCTTTCCCCCCCCTCCCCCCCCTCCCCTGTCCGTCCTTTCCCCCCCCTCCCCCCCCTCCCCTGTCCGTCCTTTCCCCCCCCTCCCCCCCTCCCATGTCCGTCCTTTCCCCCCCCCTGCCCTGTCCGTCCTTCCCCCCCCCTCCCCCCCCTGCCCTGTCCGTCCTTTCCCCCCCCCCCTCCCCCCCCTGCCCTGTCCGTCCTTTCCCCCCCCCCCTCCCCCCCCTGCCCTGTCCGTCCTTCCCCCCCTCCCCCCCCCTCCCCTGTCCGTCCTTTACCCCCCTCCCCCCCCTCCCCTGTCCGTCCTTTACCTCCCCTGTCCGTCCTTTCCCCCCCGTCCCCCCCCTCCCCTGTCCGTCCTTTCCCCCCCCTCCCCCCCTCCCCTGTCCGTCCTTCTTTCCCCCCCCTCCCCCCCCTCCCCTGTCCGTCCTTTACCCCCCCTCCCCCCCTCCCCTATCCGTCCTTTACCCCCCTCCCCTGTCCGTCCTTTACCCCCCTCCCCCCCCCTCCCCTGTCCGCCCTTTCCCCCCCCTCCCCCCCCTCCCCTGTCCGTCCTTCCCCCCCTCCCCCCCCCTCCCCTGTCCGTCCTTTCCCCCCCCTCCCCCACCCTCGTCCGTCCTTTCCCCCCCTCCCCCCCCTCCCCTGTCCGTCCTTTCCCCCCTCCCCCCCCCCCTCCCCTGTCCGTCCTTTCCCCCCCTCCCCCCCCCCTCCCTGTCCGTCCTTTAATCCCCCCCTCCCCTGTCGTCCTTTAATCCCCCCTCCCCCCGCCTCCCCTGTCCGTCCTTTCCCCCCCCCCGCCTCCCCTGTCCGTCCTTTCCCCCCCTCCCCCCTCCCCTGTCCGTCCTTTACCCCCCCTCCCCTGTCCGTCCTTTACCCCCCTCCTCCCTCCCCTGTCCGTCCTTTCCCCCCCTCCCCCCCCTCCCCTGTCCGTCCTTTCCCCCCCTCCCCCCCCCTCCCTGTCCGTCCTTTCCCCCCTCCCCCCCCTCCCCTGTCCGTCCTTTAATCCCCCCCCTCCCCTGTCCGTCTTTAATCCCCCCTCCCCCCGCCTCCCCTGTCCGTCCTTTCCCCCCTCCCCCCCTCCCCTGTCCGTCCTTTCCCCCCCTCCCCCCCCTCCCCTGTCCGTCCTTTAATCCCCCCCTCCCCTGTCCGTCCTTTAATCCCCCCCCTCCCCTGTCCGTCCTTTAATCCCCCCCCCCTCCCCTGTCCGTCCTTTAATCCCCCCCCCTCCCCTGTCCGTCCTTTAATCCCCCCTCCCCCCGCCTCCCCTGTCCGTCCTTTCCCCCCCCCCCCCCCTCCCCTGTCCGTCCTTTCCCCCCCTCCCCCCCTCCCCTGTCCGTCCTTTAATCCCCCCCCTCCCCTGTCCGTCCTTTAATCCCCCTCCCCCCGCCTCCCCTGTCCGTCCTTTCCCCCCCTCCCCCTCCTCCCCTGTCCGTCCTTTAATCCCCCCTCCCTGTCCGTCCTTTCCCCCCCTCCCCCTCTCCCCTGTCCGTCCTTTCCCCCCCTCCCCCCTCTCCCCTGTCCGTCCTTTCCCCCCCTCCCCCCCCTCCCCTGTCCGTCCTTTAATCCCCCCCCTCCCCTGTCCGTCCTTTAATCCCGCCTCCCCTGTCCGTCGTTTCCCCCCCGCCTCCCCTGTCTGTCCTTTCCCCCCCCTTCCCCCCCCCTCCCCTGTCCGTCTTCCCCCCCCTTCCCCCCCCCTTCCCTGTCCGTCCTTTCCCCCCCTTCCCCCCCCCTTCCCTGTCCGTCCTTTCCCCCCTTCCCCCCCCCCTCCCCTGTCCGTCCTTTCCCCCCTCCCCCCCTCCCTGTCCGTCCTTCCCCCTCCCCCCCTCCCCTGTCCGTCCTTTTCCCCCTCCCCCCCTCCCCTGTCCGTCCTTTCCCCCTCCCCCCCCCTCCCCTGTCCGTCCTTCCCCCCCCTCCCCCCCCTCCCCTGTCCGTCCTTTCCCCCCTCCCCCCCCTCCCCTGTCCGTCCTTCCCCCCCCTCCCCCCCCCTCCCCTGTCCGTCCTTCCCCCCCCTCCCCCCCCCTCCCCTGTCCGTCCTCCCCCCCCCCCTCCCCCCCCTCCCCTGTCCGTCCTTCCCCCCCTCCCCCCCCCTCCCCTGTCCGTCCTTTCCCCCCCCTCCCCCCTCCCCTGTCCGTTCCTTTCCCCCCCTCCGTCCTTTCCCCCTCCCCCCCCCCTCCCCTGTCCGTCCTTTCCCCCCCTTTCCCCCCTCCCCCCCCCTCCCCTGTCCCGTCCTTTCCCCCCTCCCCCCCCTCCCCTGTCCGTCCTTTAATCCCCCCCGCCTCCCCTGTCCGTCCTTTCCCCCGCCTCCCTGTCCGTCCTTCCCCCCCTCCCCCGCCTCCCCTGTCCGTCCTTTCCCCCCCCCTCCCCCCGCCTCCCCTGTCCGTCCTTCCCCCCCCCCCCCCTCCCCCCCGCCTCCCTGTCCGTCCTTTCCCCCCCTCCCCCCGCCTCCCTGTCCGTCCTTTCCCCTCCTTCCCCCCTCCCCTGTCCGTCCTTTCCCCTCCTTCCCCCCCTCCCCTGTCCGTCCTTTTCCCCCCCTCCCCTCCCCTGTCCGTCTTTTCCCCCCCTCCCCTCCCCTGTCCGTCCTTTTCCCCCCCTCCCCTCCCTGTCCGTCCTTTCCCCCCCTCCCCTCCCCTGTCCGTCCTTTCCCCCCTCCCCTCCCCTGTCCGTCCTTTCCCCCCCTCCCTCCCCTGTCCGTCCTTTCCCCCCTCCCCTCCCTGTCCGTCCTTTCCCCCCTCCCCTCCCCTGTCAGTCCTTTCCCCCCCTCCCTCCCCTGTCCGTCCTTTCCCCCCCTCCCCTCCCCTGTCCGTCCTTTCCCCCCCCTCCCCTCCCCTGTCCGTCCTTTCCCCCCTCCCCTCCCCTGTCCGTCCTTTCCCCCCCTCCCTCCCCGTCCGTCCTTTCCCCCCACCTCCCCTCCCCTGTCCGTCCTTTCCCCCCCCTCCCTCCCCTGTCCGTCCTTTCCCCCCCCTCCCCTCCCCTGTCCCGTCCTTTTTCCCTCCCCTCCCTGTCCGTCCTTCCTCCCCTTGAGCCACCTCAAGACTGTAGTGCCGACCACTGAGCCACTGTGTCAGCTTCTTACAAAATAAATGAAGGGCAGAGCACACTCGTGACCGCAGCTCCACTCAGATGGGGATTCGAGACCCCTGCTCTTGTAGTTGGTGCATGAGTCGGATCTCTAAGTGTCCATCTTGGCCTCACCACCTGAAGACAAAAAAGAAATAATGTAATTCTGAGGGAGGTTAAAATTAAGGTGGAGCAAAATTGGCGCAACCACAGCACTGAGGACATGATGGTGTCGGTGTGCGGCTTAGCGCTGTTTGCTGTAATTGTGCAGCCCCGCTCTGTTCTAGGGTAATGACCAGATTGGTGCACACTTCTCATGTATCTATTTTATCTCACCATTAACCCCTTCTAACACAAACTGCAATTACGTCGTCTGGGCTCAGACTTTTATTTTGTTTTCTTTTTCGTTCCTATGGGAGACCCAGACCATGGGTGATAGCTTCTGCCTCCGGAGGATACACAAAGTACTACACTAAAAAGTGTAGAACTCCTCCCTCTGAGCATATACACCCCCTGGATAACCAGATCTAGCCAGTTCAATGCTTTGTGTTCAGGAGGCACACATCACACATGCATTCTCATCTGATTTTTGATTTTTGGAAATAGTTTGAAGAAAAGGCGGGTCCAAGCCTGGACTCCCGGCATGTCCCTTCTCACCCCACTGTGTCGGCGGTGTTGTTAAGGTTGATTTCAGGGCTGGAGCCTTACATGCCGTGCTCCTTCACCATCCCTCGGGCTCTGGCTTGAAGTGGGAGCCAGCACGGTTCTCCCTGCCTTGCAGGAGACCGGTCTCCATCCGCAGCCCTTCAGGATCCTGCTGGACGGAGCACTCATCCCCAGGGACTTGAAACCCTGCGTCTCACAAGCTAAGTATCTGAGACGTTTATGTTCGGGGGGTCCTTGTACTTTATTGTTGGGGAGAGTGGGCTGTGTATCTGTTCTGACATTTCCGGCCGGTTCTCTGGTTTTCACCTGAGAACCCGCGCCGATGGTGCATGCGCGCCGGCCGCATCGCTTAAATTTAGGCCCGGCTTCGCCTGAGGCCTAGTTTCGATTTCACTGCCCTGCATGTCAATCATGCAGAGGGACAGTGCGGCTCCGCCCAGCGGCCGTTCGGCACAGGGGAGGGACACTCTTCTCTGAGTAAATGTCCCCTCCCCTGTAAATCTCCTTGGCCCTCCAGATCCCGCTCTGAGTAGGTCCCGCCCCCTCTCCTCGCTCCGGCGCCATTTTATCAGCGTTCTCACAGCGATCGGCGCTGGCTGCAGCATATCTGCTAATCTGTCTGGGGGTCTGGGCTGTGGGATCTGGAGGGCACACAAACGGTCTGGTAAGCCACAACCTCCGGTTGTGGACCTGCTTATATACTCTCTGGGGGTCATTCTGGCTCAGAGCCCCCACTTCAGCAGCATGTCTCACACGAGGAGCAAGGCTGCAAGGCTGTACGCAATATGCACTGCATGTAAGCTCGTGCTGCCTGAACCGAGCACATATCCACATTGTGATGCCTGCTCTATCCTGGCAATGCCTCAGCCTGGAATCGCACCCACAGTGGTCACTGCGGCTGTTCCGGCTCCGGTGGCTGAACCCCCGGCTTGGGTAGAATCCTTCTCTAGGTCAATCTCCCAGTCTTTTGCCGACTCCATGGGACAGCTGTCCCGGACTTTGCTGACCATGCATCAGCCCCTTCTCAGGGCGCCGCTGCTGCTAGGCTCTCTCAGCGGAGCTCACAGAGGATTCTTCATCTGGTCCCAGACCCCGTCCTCCTAAAAGGAAACACAGGGTTCCCTCTACTTCCTCGTCCCGCGGCTCTTATTCACGAGCTGACTCGCAGGACGAGGAGGATGCCTTTACTGGGGGCTCGGACGTTACCTCCATGTGCCCCATTGATTTGTCCGAAAGTGGCGCAGATGTTAGTGATTTGATTGCGTCCATTAATTCTGTACTGGACCTCAATCCGCCAGTATCAGAGGAACAACCCTCTCTGGCAGAAAAGCGCCAGTTTACCTTGCCTAAGAGGACAAGGAGTGTGTTCTTTAACCACTCCAGTTTTCAGGCCACTGTGACCAAGCCTAGGGCCTGTCCTGACAAACGCTTCCCAAAGCGTGGTTCTGATGACCGTTTTCCCTTTCCACCTGAGGTGGTCAAGGAGTGGGCTCATTCACCAAAGGTAGAGCCTCCGGTGTCTAGACTCTCAGCCCGGACCGTTGTATTAGTGGTTGATGGCACCTCTCTTAAGGATGCCACTGACCGCCAGGTTGACCTTCTGGCCAAATCTGTATATGAGGCGGCAGGGGCCTCGTTCTCCCCATCTTTTGCAGCAGTGTGGGCTCTCAAAGCCATCTCTGCTTCTCTAGAGGAGATGCATTCCCTCACCAGGGACTCTATGCCCGAAATGGTTGCCTTTACTTCCCAGGCTTCAGCCTTTTCATCCTATGCCATGTCTGCCATGCTGGAGGCTTCTCACCGCACTGCTGTGGCTTCGGCTAATTCCCTCGCTATCCGCAGGATCTTGTGGCTTCGAGAGTGGAAGGCAGATGCTTCTTCAAATTAGTTTCTTGCTGGGCTCCCATTTGCTGGGTCCAGGCTGTTTGGTGAACAACTGGATGAAATTATTAAGGAAGCTACTGGCGGGAAGAGTACTTCCATGCCACAAACTAAAACCAGGAAACCTGTCCAGGGCAGGAACCAGTCGAGGTTTCGTTCCTTTCGTTCCTCCAACTGGTCGTCCTCTAAGCCCTCGGCCTCGTCCACTAACTCAGCCAAGGACCAAAAACCCAACTGGCGCACGAAGCCGCGTCCTCAGAAGACCGCAGGAGCTGCTGCCACTAAGGCAGCCTCCTCTTGACTATCTGGCCGCGCCAGCAACGTCCTTAGTCGGTGGCAGGCTCTCCCACTTTGACGACGTGTGGTTTCAACACGTCTCCGATCAGTGGGTGCGGGATATCATCTCCCACGGCTACAGGATAGAATTCTCTTCCAGCCCGCCAAACAGATTTTTTCTGTCAACTCCCCCCTGCTCCAAGGCCGCCGCCTTCTCTCAGGCCGTGGCATCCTTGCAGGCCAACGGAGTAATTGTACCGGTTCCCGCCCGGGAACGGTTCAGAGGTTTCTACTCAAATCTCTTCCTAGTCCCCAAAAAGGACGGTTCCTTCCGGCCCATCCTGGATCTCAAGCTTCTCAACAAGCATGTTCAGGTGCGGCATTTTCGCATGGAGTCTCTGCGATCAGTCATTGCCTCAATGAAACAAGGAGATTTCCTGGCATCCATCGACATCAGAGATGCCTATCTGCATGTGCCAATTGCAGTTTCACACCAGCGTTGGCTACGTTTTGCAATCAGAGAGGAACATTTCCAATTCGTGGCTCTCCCCTTCGGGTTAGTCACGGCCCTCGAGTATTCACCAAGGTCATGGCAGCAGTGGTTGCGGTTCTGCACCTCCAAGGGTTGGCAGTGATTCCTTACCTGGACGACCTTCTAGTCAAGGCTTCATCCAGTGCAGACTGTCAGCGGAGTGTCTCGCTCACTCTCGCCACTCTAGTCCAATTCGGGTGGCTTGTCAATCTGCCCAAATCCACTCTGACTCAGACCCAGAAGCTCACGTACCAAGGGATGCAATTCGAGACTCTGCCGGCACTTGTGAAGCTGCCCTCGGTCAAACAGCAGTCCCTCCATCTGGCGGTGCGCTCTTTGCTGAGGCCCCCGCTGTCATTCCATCAGGCACCTAATGCAGGTGCTGGGTCAGATGGTGGCGTCAATGGAAGCGGTTCCCTTTGTCCAGTTCCATCTGCGTCCTCTGCAGCTGGACATTCTCCGCTGTTGGGACAAGCGGCCTTCCTCCTTGCACAGGTTAGTGGCTCTGTCGCCACAGACCAGAGGCTCCTTTCAGTGGTGGCTTCGGCCCCTCTCTCTGTCTCAGGGATGCTCCTTCCTGGCCCCGTCCTGGGTGATCCTCACCACGGATGCCAGTCTATCCGGCTGGGGACCAGTGTTTCTCCACCACAGAGCGCAGGGCACTTGGACTCCGTCCGAATCAGCCCTCTCGATCAATGTGCTGGAAATCAGAGCTGTGCTTCTAGCTCTCTTAGCCTTTCACCACCTGTTGGCGGGCAAGCACATTCGAGTCCAGTCAGACAACGCGACAGCGGTTGCCTACATCAATCACCAAGGCGGGACACGCAGCCGCCTGGCAATGTTGGAGGTTCAACGCATCCTTCAGTGGACGGAGGACTCCAGGTCCACCATATCCGCAGTCCACATCCCAGGCGTGGAAAACTGGGAGGCAGATTATCTCAGCCGTCGAACCGTGGACAGCGGCGAGTGGTCTCTGCATCCGGCAGTGTTTCGGTCAATCTGCCTCAAGTGGGGCACTCCGTAAGTGGATCTAATGGCATCCCGGCACAACAACAAGGTTCCGGTTTACATGGCTCGCTCCCACGATCCTCAGGCCTTTGCAGCGGACGCTCTGGTTCAAGATTGGTCCCAGTTTCGTCTGTCCTACGTGTTTCCCCCTCTAGCTCTCTTGCCCAGAGTCCTGCGCAAGATCAGAATGAAGGGCCGTCGGGTCATCCTCATTGCTCCGGACTGGCCCAGGCGAGCTTGGTACCCAGAACTACTCAATCTGTCCGTAGAGGTGCCGTGGCATCTCCTGGACCGTCCAGACCTTCTCTCACAAGGTCCGTTTTTCCGCCAGAATTCTGCGGCACTCAAATTGACGGCGTGGCTCTTGAGTCCTGGATCTTGACGACTTCTGGTATCCCTCCTGAAGTCATCTCCACTATGACTCGGGCTCGGAAGTCTTCCTCGGCCAAAATCTATCACAGGACCTGGAGAATTTTCCTGTCCTGGTGTTGCTCTTCCGGCCATGCTCCTTGGCCTTTTTCCTTGCCGACCCTCCTGTCCTTTCTACAGTCAGGTCTGCAGCTAGGACTATCCCTCAATTCCCTCAAGGGACAGGTCTCTGCTCTGTCAGTGTTGTTCCAGCGGCGTATCGCCCGGCTGGCTCAGGTGCGCACCTTCATGCAGGGCGCGTCTCACATCATTCCGCCTTACCGGCGGCCCTTGGATCCCTGGGACCTCAATCTGGTCCTCACGGGCTTGCAGAAACCCCCCTTTGAGCCTCTTAGGGAGATTTCTTTGTCTCGTCTTTCACAGAAGGTGGTCTTTCTAGTGGCCATAACTTCCCTCAGGAGAGTCTCTGATTTGGCTGCGCTCTCTTCGGAGTCGCCTTTTTTGGTTTTTCATCAAGACAAGGTGGTTCTCCGTCCGACTCCGGACTTTCTCCCTAAGGTGGTTTCTCCTTTCCACCTTAACCAGGACATTTCCCTGCCTTCCTTTTGTCCGGCTCCTGTTCATCGCTTTGAAAAAGCGTTGCATACTCTGGATCTGGTGCGGGCGCTCCGGATCTATGTGTCTCGCACCGCTGTTCTTAGGCGGTGCACCTCTCTTTTTGTGCTAACCACAGGTCGGCGTAAGGGCCTCTCGGCTTCTAAGCAGACCTTGGCTCGTTGGATTAGGTCGGCCATTTCTGATGCCTACCAGTGTACTCAGGTGCTTCCCCCGCCGGGGATCAAGGCACACTTGACCAGAGCTGTCGGTGCCTCTTGGGCTTTCAGGCACCAGGCTACGGCTCAGCAGGTCTGTCAGGCTGCCACTTGGACTAGCCTGCATACCTTTTCAAAGCACTACCAAGTGCATGCTCATGCTTCGGCAGATGCGAGCTTGGGCAGACGCATCCTTCAGGCGGCTGTCGCCCACTTGTGAAGTTAGGTTCTGCCTACTTCTTGGTTTATACTGTTTATTCCCACCCAGGGATTGCTTTGAGACGTCCCAATGTCTGGGTCTCCCATAAGGAACGATGAAGAAAAAGAGAATTTTGTTTACTTACCGTAAATTCTTTTTCTTATAGTTCCGTATTGGGAGACCCAGCACCCTCCCTGTTGCCTGTTGGCAGTTTCTTGTTCCGCGTGTTATCACCGGCTGTTGTCGTGGACAGAGGCTCCGGTTGTTCCGGTTCTTGCTCTATCTCTACTTGTGGGTGGCTATTCTCCTTCAGCTTTTGCACTAAACTGGCTATATTTGGTTATCCAGGGGGTGTATAAGCTCAGAGGGAGGAGCTATACTTTTTAGTGTAGTACTTTGTGTGTCCTCCGGAGGCAGAAGCTATACACCCATGGTCTGGGTCTCCCAATACGGAACTATAAGAAAAAAAGAATTTACGGTAAGTAAACAAAATTCTCTTTTTTCTGGCCTCTTGGGTCCTGAACCTTTTTGATCCCATTTTAAAAGCAAATTCGCCATTTCTCTCCATTCCTGGATCAGTATCGCCTTGTTGCACAGATTATTTTCTGCCGTTGTCTCTGGTGTCTGCCATCCTGCGTGTGACATGAAAGGGAGCAGCAGCTGCACCAGGTTTTCTATCTTTTGACTAAAAAAAATAAATGGGGAAGGCGGAAATAAGACTTTATCAAAGAAGCTAAATGCTGAAATCCAGCGTATACCTGTGCGGCAGCCCGGCTACATTACAGGCCGTTCATGGGGACGTTTGCCGCTCACCCTCATTCTCTTCTCTGCAGGATCCGACTTTCTGAAGGTTTCCATTTTGCATCCAGTGGAGAAGGCATCATCAACATGGTGCTAGAAGTCCCCATTCAGGTGAGCAGCCTGTCCTCATTATAATGTTTGCCGGAAAACTAGAACTGTCCCATAGACGTGCGCAGTCCCCTCAGATGATATCCCTGGTATTATAATTAGATGGGGGAGATGAGCAGCGTCCAGACCATTCTTGTGCCCGCTCATCACTAGTTACCAGTACAGAGCACCCGAGCATGGTAGTGCCCGCTCATCACTAGTTACCAGTACTGAGCACCTGAGCATGGTAGTGCCCGCTCATCACTAGTTACCAGTACTGAGCACCTGAGCATGGTAGTGCCCGCTCATCACTAGTTACCAGTACCGAGCACCTGAGCATGGTAGTGCCCGCTCATCTCTAGTTACCAGTACCGAGCACCTGAGCATGGTAGTGCCCGCTCATCACTAGTTACCAGTACTGAGCACCTGAGCATGGTAGTGCCCGCTCATCACTAGTTACCAGTACCGAGCACCTGAGCATGGTAGTGCCCGCTCATCACTAGTTACCAGTACCGAGCACCTGAGCATGGTAGTGCCCGCTCATCACTAGTTACCAGTACCGAGCACCTGAGCATGGTAGTGCCCGCTCATCACTAGTTACCAGTACCGAGCACCTGAGCATGGTAGTGCCCGCTCATCTCTAGTTACCAGTACCGAGCACCTGAGCATGGTAGTGCCCGCTCATCACTAGTTACCAGTACTGAGCACCTGAGCATGGTAGTGCCCGCTCATCACTAGTTACCAGTACTGAGCACCTGAGCATGGTAGTGCCCGCTCATCACTAGTTACCAGTACCGAGCATGGTAGTGCCCGCTCATCACTAGTTACCAGTACCGAGCACCCGAGCATGGTAGTGCCCGCTCATCACTAGTTACCAGTACTGAGCACCCGAGCATGGCAGTGCCCGCTCATCACTAGTTACCAGTACCAAGCACCCGAGCATGGTAGTGCCCGCTCATCACTAGTTACCAGTACTGAGCACCCGAGCATGGCAGTGCCCGCTCATCACTAGTTACCAGTACAGAGCACCCGAGCATGGTAGTGCCCGCTCATCACTAGTTACCAGTACAGAGCACCCGAGCATGGTAATGTCCGCTCATCACTAGTTACCAGTACTGAGCACCTGAGCATGGTAGTGCCCACTCATCACTAGTTACGAGTACTGAGCACCCGAGCATGGTAGTGCCCGCTCATCACTAGTTACCAGTACTGAGCACCCGAGCATGGTAGTGCCCGCTCATCACTAGTTACCAGTACTGAGCACCCGAGCATGGTAGTGCCCGCTCATCACTAGTTACCAGTACTGAGCACCTGAGCATGGTAGTGCCCGCTCATCACTAGTTACCAGTACTGAGCACCTGAGCATGGTAGTGCCCGCTCATCACTAGTTACCAGTACCGAGCACCTGAGCATGGTAGTGCCCGCTCATCTCTAGTTACCAGTACCGAGCACCTGAGCATGGTAGTGCCCGCTCATCACTAGTTACCAGTACCGAGCACCTGAGCATGGTAGTGCCCGCTCATCACTAGTTACCAGTACCGAGCACCTGAGCATGGTAGTGCCCGCTCATCTCTAGTTACCAGTACCGAGCACCTGAGCATGGTAGTGCCCGCTCATCACTAGTTACCAGTACTGAGCACCTGAGCATGGTAGTGCCCGCTCATCACTAGTTACCAGTACTGAGCACCTGAGCATGGTAGTGCCCGCTCATCACTAGTTACCAGTACCGAGCATGGTAGTGCCCGCTCATCACTAGTTACCAGTACCGAGCACCCGAGCATGGTAGTGCCCGCTCATCACTAGTTACCAGTACTGAGCACCCGAGCATGGCAGTGCCCGCTCATCACTAGTTACCAGTACCAAGCACCCGAGCATGGTAGTGCCCGCTCATCACTAGTTACCAGTACTGAGCACCCGAGCATGGCAGTGCCCGCTCATCACTAGTTACCAGTACAGAGCACCCGAGCATGGTAGTGCCCGCTCATCACTAGTTACCAGTACAGAGCACCCGAGCATGGTAGTGCCCACTCATCACTAGTTACCAGTACTGACCACCTGAGCATGGTAGTGCCCGCTCAATACTAGTTACGAGTACTGAGCACCCGAGCATGGTAGTGCCCGCTCAATACTAGTTACGAGTACTGAGCACCCGAGCATGGTAGTGTCCGCTCATCACTAGTTACCAGTACAGAGCACCCGAGCATGGTAGTGTCCGCTCATCACTAGTTACCAGTACAGAGCACCCGAGCATGGTAATGTCCGCTCATCACTAGTTACCAGTACTGAGCACCTGAGCATGGTAGTGCCCACTCATCACTAGTTACGAGTACTGAGCACCCGAGCATGGTAGTGCCCGCTCATCACTAGTTACAAGTACAGAGCACCCGAGCATGGTAGTGCCCACTCATCACTAGTTACAAGTACAGAGCACCCGAGCATGGTAGTGTCCGCTCATCGCTAGTGATTATTGGAAAGCCAAGCTGAAATCCTACCGGTGGTATATCACTGGAGAAGGTCACATCCACCACTACCTGTTTAACTCCCTTTTTTTAAATACCAACATTGAGTTGTATAATACTTGTTACAGTAGAGGGTTTGTTACAGTAGAGTAGTGCAGGAAATCCTCTGAGGGATAGTCTGGGCCCTGGGATTTCTCCTATTTTGCTATATAGCAATATGTCATGTATGTAACATCTAGCCCAATATCGTATAAAGACCACTGAGCTTGACCTTGGTTTCTGTGCCCGTTGGTTGTGCTCCTTTCTTTGCAGAATGACTGTTCGGGGGAGGGCACTATAGAGCGGCACAGCTGCATCATCCAGTACATTCTCTTCCCGCCACATGTGACGTCCACCAAGGACAGGTGCGTTCTTTTTCCCGTGTATTCTCTTCCGTATACTTTCTAGCAGCAAGGAATCTTTTACAATCTGTGCCCCAGTCCAATGCTGCCACAAACCTACAATCTGCTCATTGTGACCTCCGTCCGGTGTATTGCGGTATGGTGGGGCAGATTAATAGCCCACAGGGGCTGCAGCAGAGCACTTTGCTGTACCTTGACGGCAATTTTTACCCTCTTGACAATGTTTTGTTTCGCACTTGCGCAGCTTCTCTACGGATGAAGACAATGACACGGAGGTGGAGGCCATCGAGCAGGACTCGGAGCTGCACCTGGTGTCTGAATGTTGGGTGGAACCTCAGAGCGGCCGTGTCACGGGGACCACCGAGAAATGGAAACATCTACAAGGACTAACGTACTCTGAGATCCCTCAGTCAGTGAGTATCTGGCAGCCGAGGCCTCGCTCGTGCCCCGCCTCGTCCTTTGTGCTGACAGGGTGCATATTTGGGAAGTTATTGGCTGTCAGTGCTGGATGCTTTGCCCTTTTATCTTTGCTGCATTTAGGCTTCTGGCTGAAGTGTAAAGCCGGCCTTAAAGCTGCTGGAGCGTTATAATACACTTTATATGCTTATTACTCATCATTTATAAGATCCCTGCTTGCTGTTAATGAATTAAAACCTTCTTTATTGCATAAAGAGCCTGAAAACATGAACACATCTAAGGCTATGTGCGCACGTGCGCGCTCTGCACCGCACGCAAAAGGTCCGCTTCAGAGCGCAGCTGAAAATCTCCGTTCTGAAGCACATGGTGCCGGCAGATTCGTGCGCTCTGCATGCAGCCTCTCCCTATAGACAGCATGCAAAGCGCACGAAAGAAGTGACGTGTCACTTCTTAGAACGCACGCTTCGGGCAGTAGCCGAATCGCTGCGTTCTAATGCGCCACGTGCGCACGTCTCATGCACAATCTTCATAGATTGTGCTGGGGACGCAGGACGCATGCAGTTACGCTGCGGTGCAGAACGCAGCGTAACTGCATGCAATACACGTGCGCACATAGCCTAATACTTCTGAATTGATTTAGCCAGCGGAGAAAATGATGAGTAAATATACTGTAAGTGGGTAAAGTTTCTAAAACTGCCTTTATACACTAATGTTAGGCTGATTTCACACATCAGTTTTTTTGCCATCAGACACAATCCAGCAAAAAGATGAAAAAAACGGATCCGGCGTCTGTTGCTGCCGGATCCGTTTTTTCCCCCATAGATTTCCATTAGCCCCGGATTGTGCCGGATGGCCTTGCGTTCCATCCGGTTCAAAACTTGCTTGTCCGGCGGCCGGATGGAGTGTTAAAGTGAACGTGTGTTTTCTTTTTCGCTCCTAATTGGGAGACCCAGACAGTGGGTGTATAGCTACTGCCTCTGGAGGCCGCACAAAGAACTACACTTAAAAGTGTAAGGCCCCTCCCCTTCTGGCTATACACCCTCCCGTAGGAGTACGGATTCCTCAGTTTTAGCTTTGTGCGCAGGAGGTCAGACACGCACGCATAGCTCCATTGTTTTTAGTCAGCAGCAGCTGCTGACTATGTCGGATGGAAGAAAAGAGGGCCCATACAGGGCTCCCAGCATGCTCCCTTCTCACCCCACTGTATGTCGGAGGTGTTTGTAAGGTTGAGGTACCCATTGCGGGTACGGCGGCAGGAGCCCACATGCTGATTCCTTCCCCATCCCTTTTTACAGGGCTCTGGGTGAAGTGGGATTTACTGGTCTCCAGGCACTGAGACCGTGCTCCATCTACAGCCCCTGGAGAAGATGCTGGATGGAGCGGAGTACATCAGGGACATGGCCCTGCTTCCTCAAGGTACTCTGTGTCCCCGTGCATTTGGCGCTCACACCGCAGCATGCTGGGTGTTGTAGTGCGCCGGGGACATTAGCGCTGCGGCGCTTGTGCCATAGCCTCATTCAGCTTCGCTGAAGCAGGCACACTTTTGGGAAAAGGTCGCGCCGGCCGCTGGGACTGCGGCGCGGCTGGCACTTGTGGTGCGCCGGGGACTTCAGCGCGGGCCGCGCTTTTACGGCGGCCGCGCTGATAACTCGAGTCCCCGGCTTTTTGCGGCCTATTTCCGTTCGTTCCCGCCCCCGGACCTGCCAGTCAGGAGAGGGGCGGGACGCTGGTCAGTGCATCAGCGCTGAGGGCTGGAGTCGTTTTTACATACTCCAGCCCTCACAATAGGCACAGAGGGGACGCTGTTTCCCGCACTTTTGTTTGGGAACTCCCACGGACCGCCCCTCTCCACAGACGCCGGCAGCCATTCCTGCTGACACGCTGAGCTGCAGAGGGGAGCCGGGGAGACCCAGACAAGGAATTCTGCGCCTCTTACCCGCTATTCAGCGGGCGGTAAGCAGCCCTCAGGGCTCACCCCACAGTAGTAATCTTAGTATTTTGTTCCTGCAAATACTTTGTACTGCATAGCGCTAGTCGCCCTTTGGCTATAGACTCTCTCACATTGCAGAGAGCCAACAGCATGTCGTCCGCAAAACGCAAGGGTGCCAAGGCACAGACATTATATGCTTCCTGTACCGCATGTGGGACTTTTCTACCGGCAGGCTCCAATGACCCCCATTGTGTGCAGTGCTCGGCCCCTGTGGCACTTGCACAGCCGGGACCTCTGCTGGACGTGACCCAGGGTGTACCACCTGTGAATGCTGTCCAAGTGACAGGAACTGAGTTTGCAGCTTTTGCTGACAGAATGTCTCTCACTATGTCACAAATTCTTGACGCATTGCGAGCTAGGCCTGTACTTCAGGCCACGGACACTGTGCAATCATTGCCCCCTGGTCCCCCTCAGCTGAATTACCTCCAAGCTCCGGGACGGGCACATACACCTCAGGGTGAAGACTCTGACTCGGACGATGGCCCCAGGCAACCTAAGCGGGCTCGCTATGAGGGGCCTTCACATTCATCTCAATGGTCAGGATCCCAGCGAGATGAATCTATGGGTGATGAAGCGGACGTCACTGATCAGGATTCTGATCCTGGAACCGCTCTCAATCTAGATACACCAGATGGTGACGCCATAGTTAATGATCTTATAGCGTCCATCAATAAGATGTTAAATATTTCCCCACCAGCTCCTCCTGTAGAGGAGTCAGCTTCGCAGCACGAGAAAATCCATTTCAGATATCCTAAGCGTACATTAAGCACTTTTCTGGACCACGCTGACTTTAGAGACGCAATCCAGAAACCCCACGCTTATCCGGAAAGGCGTTTTTCTAAACGGCTTAAAGATACACGCTATCCTTTTCCCCCTGAGGTGGTCAAGGGTTGGACCCAGTGTCCAAAAGTGGATCCTCCAATTTCCAGGCTTGCAGCTAGATCCTTGGTTGCAGTTGAAGATGGAGCGGCAATTAAAGATGCCACTGACAGGCAGATGGAGCTCTGGCTGAAATCCATCTATGAAGCTATTGGAGCGTCGTTAGCGCCATCTTTTGCTGCCGTATGGGCACTCCAAGCTATCTCAGCCGGGCTTGTGCAAGTCGACTCAGTCACACGTGCATTTGCCCCGCAGGTAGCACCATTGACCTCGCAAATGTCGGCATTCGCGTCGTACGCGATTAATGCTGTTCTTGACGCTACAAGCCGCACGGCAGTGGCGTCAGCCAACTCCGTTGTTTTGCGTAGGGCCCTGTGGTTGAGACATTGGAAGGCAGATTCTCATTCCAAGAAGTGCTTAACCAATTTGCCTTTTTCTCGTGACCGATTGTTTGGAGAGCGTTTGGATGAAATCATCAAACACTCCAAGGGTAAGGACTCATCCTTACCGCAACACAGACAAAACAAACCCCAACAGAGGAAGGGTCAGTCTGGTTATCGGTCCTTTCGAGGACCGGGCAGGTCCCAATTCGCCTCGTCAAAAAAGACTCAAAAAGACCAGAGACGCTCAGATTCTTGGAGGTCTCAGTCACGCCCAAAAAGGACAGCCGGAGGAACGGTTGCCAAGACGGCGTCCTCCTGACTTGCAGTCTCCGATTCCCACACCCTCGGTCGGTGGGAGGCTTTCCCACTTTGGCGACATTTGGCTGTCACGCGTCAAAGACCGTTGGGTGAGGGATATTCTGTCTCACGGGTACAGGATAGAGTTCAGTTCTCGTCCGCCAACTCGTTTCTTCACAACTTCTCCACCACCAGACCGAGCCGATGCTCTGTTGCAGGCGGTGGCCGCTCTAAAGGCGGAAGGAGTGGTGACCTCCGTCCCTCTTCAGGAACAAGGTCACGGTTTTTACTCCAATCTGTTTGTAGTCCCAAAAAAGGACGGATCGTATCGACCCGTCCTGGATCTAAAGTTGCTCAACAGACACGTAAAAGTCAGGAGGTTCCGGATGGAATCCCTACGCTCCGTCATAGCCTCAATGTCTCAAGGAGACTTTCTAGCATCAATAGATATCAAAGATGCGTATCTCCACGTGCCGATTGCGCCAGAGCATCAGCGTTTCCTACGCTTCGTCATACACGACGAACACCTGCAGTTCGTAGCGTTACCTTTCGGTCTGGCAACAGCCCCCCGGGTCTTCACCAAGGTCATGGCAGCAGTAGTAGCTGTTCTGCACTCGCAGGGTCACTCGGTCATCCCGTATCTAGACGACCTGCTTATAAAGGCACCCTCTCAAGAGGCATGCCAACACAGTCTGAAAGTGGCACTAGACACTCTCCAGAGTTTCGGGTGGATTATCAACTTTCCAAAGTCGCATCTCATCCCGACCCAATCTCTGACTTATCTTGGCATGGAGTTTCATACTCTCTCAGCGATAGTGAAGCTTCCACTGGACAAGCAGTGTTCGCTAAGGACAGGAGTGCAATCTCTCCTTCAGAGCCAGTCGCACTCACTGAGGCGCCTCATGCATTTCCTAGGAAAGATGGTAGCAGCAATGGAGGCGGTCCCGTTCGCGCAGTTTCATCTGCGAACTCTACAATGGGACATTCTCCGCCAATGGGACGGGAAGTCGACGTCCCTCGACAGGACTGTCTCCCTCTCTCAGACTGCCAAGGACTCTCTGCGTTGGTGGCTTCTCCCCACCTCATTGTCACAGGGAAAGTCGTTCCTTCCTCCGTCCTGGGCAGTGGTCACGACGGATGCGAGCCTATCAGGGTGGGGAGCGGTGTTTCTCCACCACAGGGCTCAGGGGACGTGGACTCAGGAAGAGTCCACCCTGCAGATCAATGTTCTGGAAATCAGAGCAATCTACCTTGCTCTGCGAGCCTTCCAACAATGGCTGGAAGGCAAGCAGATTCGGATTCAGTCGGACAATTCCACGGCGGTGGCGTACATCAACCACCAAGGGGGAACACGCAGTCGCCAAGCCTTTCAGGAAGTCCGGCGGATTTTGACGTGGGTGGAAAGCAAAGCGTCCACCATATCCGCAGTTCACATCCCAGGCGTGGAAAACTGGGAAGCAGACTTTCTCAGTCGCCAGGGCATGGACGCAGGAGAATGGTCCCTTCACCCGGACGTGTTTCAGCAGATCTGTTGCCGCTGGGGGACGCCGGACGTCGATCTGATGGCGTCACGGCACAACAACAAGGTCCCAGTTTTCATGGCACGGTCTCACGATCACCGAGCGCTGGCGGCAGACGCCTTGGTTCAGGATTGGTCGCAATTCCGACTCCCCTATGTGTTCCCACCTCTAGCATTGTTACCCAGAGTTCTCCGGAAAATCAGGTCCGACTGCCATCGAGCCATTCTCGTCGCTCCAGACTGGCCAAGAAGGTCGTGGTACCCGGATCTGTGGCATCTCACGGTAGGCCAACCGTGGGCACTACCAGACCGTCCAGATTTGCTGTCTCAAGGGCCGTTTTTCCATCTGAATTCTGCGGCCCTGAACCTGACTGTGTGGCCATTGAGTCCTGGATCCTAGCGGCCTCCGGTTTATCTCATGAAGTAGTTGCCACAATGAGACAGGCTAGAAAACCATCCTCAGCTAAGATCTATCACAGGACGTGGAAGATATTCTTAGCTTGGTGCTTGGCTCAAGGGTTTTCTCCCTGGCCATTTGCATTGCCAATTTTTCTTTCCTTCCTGCAGTCTGGGTTGGAAAAAGGTTTGTCGCTTAGCTCTCTTAAGGGTCAAGTCTCCGCGCTATCCGTATTCTTTCAGAAGCGCTTGGCACGACTTTCTAAAGTACGCACGTTTCTCCAAGGAGTTTGTCATATCGTTCCTCCTTACAGACGGCCATTGGAACCCTGGGATCTGAACAAGGTTCTCATTGCTCTCCAGAAGCCGCCTTTCGAGCCTTTGAAAGAGGTTTCCCTTTCTCGGCTTTCACAAAAAGTAGTTTTTCTTGTGGCGGTCACGTCTCTTCGAAGAGTGTCCGAGCTAGCGGCGTTATCTTGCAAATCTCCCTTCCTGGTGTTTCACCAAGACAAGGTAGTACTGCGTCCAATTCCAGAGTTTTCTCCCAAGGTGGTTTCTTCCTTTCATCTCAATCAGGATATCACTTTGCCATCTTTGTGTCCGCATCCAGTTCACCAATTTGAAAAAGGTTTACATCTGTTGGACCTGGTGAGAGCACTCAGGATTTACATTTCTCGCACGGCGTCTCTACGCCGTTCTGATGCGCTCTTTGTCCTAGTCGCTGGTCAGCATAAGGGATCGCAAGCTTCCAAATCCACCCTGGCGCGGTGGATCAAGGAACCAATTCTTCACACATACCGTTCTGCTGGGCTTCCGATTCCATCTGGACTGAAGGCCCATTCTACCAGAGCCGTTGGTGCGTCCTGGGCATTGCGGCATCAGGCTACGGCTCAGCAGGTGTGCCAAGCGGCTACCTGGTCGAGTCTGCACACGTTTACCAAACACTATCAAGTGCATACCTACGCTTCGGCAGATGCCAGCCTAGGTAGACAGGTCCTTCAGGCGGCGGTGGCCCACCTGTAGGAAAGGGCTGTCTGACAGCCCGTTCATGTGGTATCTTTTTACCCACCCAGGGACTGCTTTTGGACGTCCCACTGTCTGGGTCTCCCAATTAGGAGCGAAAAAGAAGAAGGGAATTTTGTTTACTTACCGTAAATTCCTTTTCTTCTAGCTCCAATTGGGAGACCCAGCACCCGCCCTATTTGTTCTTAGGGTTTCGTTTTTCGGGTGCACATGTTGTTCATGTTGTTTCTTAAGTTCTCCGATCTTGTTATCGGATTGAATTTGTTTTTGAAACTGTTATTGGCTTTCCTCCTCCTTGCTTTGGTACTAAAACTGAGGAATCCGTACTCCTACGGGAGGGTGTATAGCCAGAAGGGGAGGGGCCTTACACTTTTAAGTGTAGTTCTTTGTGCGGCCTCCAGAGGCAGTAGCTATACACCCACTGTCTGGGTCTCCCAATTGGAGCTAGAAGAAAAGGAATTTACGGTAAGTAAACAAAATTCCCTTCTTTTTGTTTTTTTTTTTTTTTTTTTTTTTTTTTGTCTCCAGCAAAAAAACGTATCACGCTGGATCCGGCGCCGTACGGTGTGTTTTTGTAATGGAAGCCTATGGCCGCCGGATCCGGTTTTTTGAACTGAGCATGCTCAGTATCACAACGGATCTGTCAAACTGAAGGAACTGATGGGAAAAAACTGATGCAACTGATCCGTTTTTTCGCTGGATCCGTCGCATCAGTTTTTTTCGCCGAATCGTGCCCGATGGCAAAAAAAACTGATGTGTGAAAGCAGCCTTCTACTGAAGCATGATGGCGTAAGATGCGATGGGTAGTAAAGGCGATATTGGGTGCCACAATGGAGGTGAGTGGACCTGATGACATTATCAACTCACACCCGTGCCAAATTGCATGCCAATACCTACCAATAATGGGGTGGAAATGTCATCAAATCCGCTCGCTTCCGGTGCTGAAGTGATTGGTGGCAGATCACACGTTTAGGAGGTGCATCGCTGCATATTTATTTTTTTAGATTGTATGTTCACTGCTCTGACCTTGATCCTCGGTACTCGCGTTTCTTCTTGGATCAGTGATCATTTTTTGTTTTTATTGCAGCTGTTTCCTAGAGATCAGAGCTGTATAAATGTCATGCTGACATTCGAGTACATTGTACAGCTCTGCCAGAACAAAGACTGCAGCTCCCCCATCCTGAATAAAACTGACCGAACAGGTGAGGAGATGGAACACGTCAATCTGTAGGTCCCTGTGCACCTCCGGTACCGGTCGGCCTTTTCGGACAGCGGTTGTGTCTCCCGACTCACCCCGGTGGTCTCCTGCATTTATATTGTCCGTGTTACATTGTTGCAGATCCCCCGGAGAGCAGCGGCCTGTGCATTCGAGAGGTCCCATTTCACTTTGACCTGATGAAACTTTTGCCCAAATGCCAACAGATTGAAATGTTCTTCTTAACTCTGAGCAGAGGTGAGGCCGAGGCGGCAATCTTGGAATCATTGGAAAGGTTTTGAGCTTTCAGGATTTCAAAAACTACTGGACTTTTTGCATGCATGTATGTGTGTTATGATTCAGTGACGAGGAGGATCAAAAATGCGGAAACCCAAAAAGTAACCAGAGTGGCTGGAACCTTAACTGACTGAAGACCTAATCCTGATGCACAACTAGAAGTAGCCGTGGGACGAGCCTACGATGACCTAGTCATCTCGACACAGCAGGAGAGCTAAATAATCTCACAGAAATATAAGAAAAGCTAATCTGCCTCGGAGCAGTCCCCAAAGATATAGATAGCCCCCCCCCACATGTAAAGACTACGGTGATGTAGGAAAACACAATACAAAGCTAGAAAACAGATTCAGCAAAGATGAGGCCCAAACAATCTTTATAGGAAAGGATAGAAAAGAGCGCTGTCTGCAACTGAAAAAACCCTAATAAATCTCCGCACGCCTGATATGGAAAGACCCTGAGCCCACACAGGCTCGCCCCCACTATCGGTACTCTGATGTTACTGGGATCCAAAAACACTAATATAGATGAGGGACTGAATTTAATACCAAGCATGACAAATCACAATACATAGCAGAATCATGGAGCTAAGTATACAGGCACTCCCAGCAGGGAATATTCCAATTGCACCAAAAACTCCACGCAGGCAAAATAGGAATCAAGCCTTATGGGGGCTTTACACGTTGCGACATCGCTACCGAAATATCGTTGGGGGTCACGTCGTTAGTGACGCACATCCAGCGCCGGTAGCGACATCGCAACGTGTAAATCCTAGATGCAACGATAAACGATCGCAAAAGCGTCGAAAAACGGTGATCTGTGTAGCGTCGTTAATTTCCATAATGTCGGGTCGACCGCAGGTACGATGTTGTTTGTCGTTCCTGCAGCTCCACACATCGCTGTGTGTAAACCCGCAGGAGAGACAAACCTCTCCTTACCTGCGTCCCGACAGCAATGCGGAAGGGAGAAGGTGGGCGGGATGTTATGTCCCGCTCATCTCCGCCCCTCCGCTTCTATTGGCCGGCAGATTAGTGACGTCGCGGTGACGCCGATTGCACCTCCCCCTTGAAGGAGGGATTGTTCGGCAATCACAGCGACATCGCCGAGCAGGTATGTGCGTGTGACGCTGCCGTAGCAATAATGTTCGCTACGGCAGCAAGCACTAGATATCGCATGTGCGACGGGGGTGGGTACTATCGCGCTCGGCATCGCTAGCTGATGCTAGCAATGTCGCAACGTGTAAAGCCTGCCTTAGTATCAAAACAGAAAAAACACCAAAAAAGTGGAAACAATAAGCAGATGTACAAAGACAAACTTATCTGAGAGGAGTTCTGGTAGAGAAAAGGGCTGGTTTCAGAATGTCCTTATCACACAGGAGATCCATAGAGCACCGGCAAGTAACAGGCGAAAACTACTCGGTTATATAGGCCCAATCTGAAAGACCTGATTGCCAGTCCTCCACAGGTGTGTGGCTCTCATTCCACAAGTCAACTGCACCGCCAGCACTGACCACAAGATGCAGCCCCAAACTGGAAAGTATATTCACAACAGTGTGTATTTTCTTGCTCCTGAGGATGCTCTAAAGTTCCTGATGCTTTTTCAAAGGCGTTCCCCATCACTATTTAAAAATCGAACTCTGCAAAAAAATAAATTAAGATGGCTTCCAATAAACTGTTCCAAAGCGCCGCCATTCCCCCATCTCCGCTCTCGTCACATGAGGTTTCTGGTCCATCTATTTTAGACTTTTTATACATAGTCTCAGCCTCTTCTTTCAGTATGGGACATATACATCGTATGTCGGCGGATTCACAATTTGATGTCCCTAGGAGAGTCATGCTTAAAGGGAACCAACCAGCAGCATTTTCATATATAAAGTAAACCCCGTGCTATACTGGTGCTAGGATTCTGAATCCAGGAATAGCTTGTATTCGGAGATTGGATGTTTTATTTCACAAATATGTGCAAGTAAAGTTCCAGCAATGCACTGCTATTTGACAGGTGCAACAGGAAGGGAATATGTGGGACAGGTCTTGATATCTATTCCTGCCCCGGTCTGTCTGCCTGCCTGCCCCGGAATCAATGTCTATGGCCAGGCAGGCAGACGGGGGCAGGAATAGATAGCACGACCCGACCGACATTCACTTCCTATTGCACCTGTCAATCAAATAGCAGTGCATTGCTGGAACTTTACTTGCACATATTTCTGAAATAAAACATCCATTCTCTGAATAAAAAGGTATGCCTGGATTCAGCATGATATTCATCCCGTTGTGCATACAAGGCTGCGCTGCTGAAGTGAAACGCTGTAATAATCCTATATATGAATATAGCAAACCTGAATGGTCAGGTTACCAAATCCCATCATGTATAGTAATGAGCATAATTGAATATAGCCCTCAAGTGATGGATGTAAGGTATGCAAGGAGTTTATGTTCCCCCTTATTTACGTGCGTTTCTTCCGGGTTCTCCAGTTTCCTCCCAGACTCCAAACACATACTGATAGGGAACGTTTTACCCTTTATACAGGGGATGTGTACAGCTCTGACTGCTATAACGATATATTAAGAAATTATCAGTGACTTTTTCTTATTGTGGCCACTCCCCCCCCCCCCCCTGTTCCAAAGCGGACGCAGAAGTTTCCTCCGTGGAGTCCTCGCTGCCGAACGATATGCTGCTCACCCTATTTCACAGCTGCCTCCAGGGGGAACTTAATGACCAGGAGATCCCACTCGATGATGAAGACCACCTCAATTTTATGGAGCAAGTTCTTCAACGTGACCGCGAGGGGCATCCGGATCCCTTCACTTACTCACGAGGTATGCTCAATACCAGCGTCCCAGTCTCCTCCCCCCTCCTCCGCCAACCCTCCCATTGCCAACCAGAGAGTGGCAGGGCTATATCTTATACTTCTTGTGCCTTTGTGCTTTGATGCCTTTTTGCATTTGCCCCTCTACACAGCTGTGTATCTCTGAATGAATAAGCTGTGCTGCAGTGTAAAGCAATAGGAAAAGACAGGAAACCCTTCCAAGCCTGTTATGAGAAGGCAGGTGGATTTTAGTTTTTAGTAGACTAAGTAACAGTGACTGATCATAGTAGCAAGAGCTGGAAAAAAAGTTTATACAAGAAGCAGAGGATAATGGACAGAACCTTTACAACCTACAGTTAGAAAAGCAAAATGATAAAATAACTGCTGGAAACGCCAAGTTGATCGTGCGGCACAATAAAAAAGGGGAGGTTTAAACGGGGGAGATCTGCTTCTAAAGTAGGGTCAAAAAGATGAACCTCTCCCTGCTCCGGCTGTATTTTGAGATATATATATATATATATATATATATATATATATATATATATATATATATATATATATATATATATATATATATATATATATATATATATATATATATATATATATATATATATATATATATATATATATATATATATATATATTTTTATTATTAATTATTTTTATTATTATTTATAATAAATATATATATTATAAGTTATGTTATTATCTCTCTGTCCCATTGATATCTTACAGAGGAATCTTCAAGAAGCACGGCAGCCGCCTCCGAAACTGCAGATTCTTCACGGTCTTCTCATAATATAAGTCACCACGAAGCATCCACTTCAGTTGGCTCATTACAGGTATGGCAGCTTACGGACGGTCTCCAGCTCATAACCGTCCCCCGAGTCCTGTGAGATCAGATCACTGCGCTAACAGTGGGAAACTGCATCTGGGGTGCTGGGTTTCTTTTTATAAACACCCACTAATTAAACGATTATTTAGTGGGCACAGATGAGGATGTAAACTAGCATTGGGTGCATTATATGACAAGGCGACAACTTTTTTGTCTTGCCAAAATCTGACCTTTCTGTGTTCATTAAATGATCAATATTTCAGCTTTGCAGCAACTTTTTTTTCATAACCTAAACCAAATTTGGGAGGGTTTCAGCTTTCAAAAGAGTAATTTACGAAACCAACGGATGAATTTAAAGTCAGGTTATAAGCTTTTATTTACATAACTTGGATAAGCGACAGAACTTCTGTCAGGGACTGTATATGACTGTAGGTCCTGTGTGGTTTTCTTTGTAGGCCTCATTCCATTTTCAGTTAACAGTAGAATGATGCCCTTTACCAAAAAGCTCTGTCTTGGTCTCATTTGTCCAGGACGCTTTCCTGCAAGGATTTTGGTTACTTGCGTACATTTTGGAAAACAGCATTCTAGCTTTTTATGTCTGTCAGCAGTGGGGTCCTCCTGAGTCTCATCCATAGCATTTCATTCACATGTGGACAGATAGTTTGCACTGACACTGATTCACCCTGAGCCTGCAGGACAGTTAAAATTTCTTTGGCACTTCATTGGGGCTTGTCCACCATCTGGACTATCCTGTGTTAATGCCGTTCATCAATATTTCTCTGCTATCCAGGGAGATTAGCTACAGCACCAACGGTTGTAAGCTACTGGATCATGTTGCACCACTTGGACAAAGAAACATCAAGATCTCTGGAGATGGACTCGTAACCTTGAGATTGTTGATATTTTTCAACAATTTTTGTTCTCAATTCCTCACAGTTCTCTTCTCCTCTTTCTGTTCTCCATGCTTAGTGAGTCACACACAATGCAAAGATTGAGCCAACTTCTCCCCTTCTTATCTCGATTCAGGTGTGATTTTCATATTGCCCACACCTGTTACTTGCCACAAGGGAATTGAAACAAGTTGTTTATCTAGAATTTTGGAAAGGGTCCAACAATTTTACCCATTTGGGGTCTTTTGTGTGAAACTTTTGTCCATTTTTGCCTTTTTTTTTTTTTTTTTTTTTGGGGGGGGGGGGTGTTCCAATACACAAACAAAATAAACATATCATTGCAATAATTTCTTGGAAAAATACTGAACTTTTAGAACATCTTTAAGTCAACACTTTCGGTCATAACAATATTTATTGTCAAATATGCAAACGTTGATTCCTTGTTTACCTGCACGTGTTGTGCGGATTCTATGACGTGGGCTGATATTTGCATGGAGCGATTTGCATGCTTGTATTAGACATATCAGTTTATGTAGCGATTGCCCTGAGCGGAGACAAGACGCCAACAGTCTTTCTGCATTTCTCTGCTTCATTTCATACAAAATGTGGCTTGTTTTGCTTATACTACTTTTTTTGGATTTGGGTTTACATAATAACTCCGCTCATATCCAGACGGATTCTGCAGAATTCTGGGCGCAGCTCTGAAGGCGACTGGAGTACAATGCATTATATGATCTGTATGATGCTTTATACCAGCGTCGTTCCTATTTAGATGTTTCTTTCGCAGAGTTCCTGCCCCGTAGAGGAGGCTGAGGACAGTGGAACGGTGTCGCACTCCCAGGAGCCGCCGCGGTGGTGCTGCTATGCGCGACTGGTAAATGCACACCACTTGCTCCTCACCTTCCTGCCCGCGGCATATGCAGGTACAGAGCCGCGCCGGTCCATCATATCGTACAACAGCCCGATGCAGACTTGCATATTTTGAGGTTCTGGTTTGTCAATAATTTGATTTTCACCGTAGACGTCCAGAAGTTGATGACCCCCTCAGACAGTTCCATGTCCTCAGAGGGAAATTCTTACCCAGAAAGTCTCCTGTTCAATCCCAGTATCCCCACCCTGAGCATCACTCCTGCAGGGGGTAAGAGGGGTACAGTGTACCATTGTATATCGCTGGGAATGGGAACAAACATTTATATGGATGTCGCCAATTTAATGGATCCTTAAGGCTGGGTATAGAGGAGTAATGTATGTACACAGTGACTGCACCAGCAGAATAGTGAGTGCAGCTCTGGGGTATAATACAGGAGGTAACTCAGGATCAGTACAGGATAAGTAATGTAATGTATGTACACAGTGACTGCACCAGCAGAATAGTGAGTGCAGCTCTGGGGTATAATACAGGAGGTAACTCAGGATCAGTACAGGATCAGTAATGTAATTTATGTACACAGTGACTGCACCAGCAGAATAGGGAGTGCAGCTCTGGGGTATAATACAGGAGGTAACTCAGGATAAGTAATGTATGTACACAGTGACTGCACCAGCAGAATAGTGAGTGCAGCTCTGGGGTATAATACAGGAGGTAACTCAGGATCAGTACAGGATCAGTAATGTAATGTATGTACACAGTGACTGCACCAGCAGAATAGGGAGTGCAGCTCTGGGGTATAATACAGGAGGTAACTCAGGATCAGTACAGGATAAGTAATGTAATGTATGTACACAGTGACTGCACCAGCAGAATAGTGAGTGCAGCTCTGGGGTATAATACAGGAGGTAACTCAGGATCAGTACAGGATAAGTAATGTAATGTATGTACACAGTGACTGCACCAGCAGAATAGTGAGTGCAGCTCTGGAGTATAATACAGGAGGTAACTCAGGATCAGTACAGGATAAGTAATGTAATGTATGTACACAGTGATTGCACCAGCAGAATAGTGAGTGCAGCTCTGGAGTATAATACTGGATGTGGCTTACAATGAGTACATAAGCATAAAAAAAAAAAAAAAAAATCATTAAAATAAATTAAGAGAATCCTTTTACTTTGTCTTTGTTTTCTTTGTCTTTGTTTGTCCCTTGTTCTCATACTAAAACAATACACTGGACTGGATTATACAATCTATAATTCCTGTTATCGGCCATTTCACACCAGGGATACACTGACTATATAATTTTATTCAATGATGAAGTTTTTACTGAATAATCTCCTTCGGGGCTTTGTGCTTTTGTTCATCCTCAGACAGATAAAAAGTAATAGTAATAATGGAACGCTGAGGAAATAGTAAATTCTTACTTTGTGCTTCAGGTAACGGACTAGAGACGGATCACAAGCGGGAGCTGCACATCTCCATCAGCCGCCAGTCCTCCCTGCAGGACGTGGTCTCCAGCCGCCGACTCCGCTGCCCGGTCTACGTGTATAATTGTCCATTGGAGATGCTGCGAGAGCAGTTAGTCAGCTTCCGGCAGCCGAGGATGTCCGGGGACGTCTTCTTCAGGTGAGACGTGACTTATCCCCTCCGTGTGTGAAAAGAGCCACCATAGAAGAATATATATTAAAATAGAATAAAAAAAATATACATACATACATACATACATACATACATACATACATACATACATACATACATACATACATACATACAGATCAGCAGTCCCTTTTCATGTTGGCTTGTGTGGATTGATCTAGCACTGATGTACACGTCAGTGACTGGGAATGATCCTGTGGTTCCCACGTACTCAATGGATCCGAACGGGCTTTAATTTGTGTACACTTTTATTAATATTCTTAATTAATATTTATTATTACACTGTTTACCAATTTGGAATAATTTATTGCATCAGCCCCGCTCTATACAGCAGAATTCACTATCTCCTATCAATGTTGCTCACCGCTGGCATCACAGGAGGTTCATCATGGCAGACGCAGGGGTCGGCAGATGACCCCCCCCCCAACTGTCATTGTAACCCTATATTATTGGCACCCTGTGATCACGTCGTAGGGCCGCTGATGGGTTTTGTGAATGACTCCCCACCAGCATCAAAGATTGACAGCGAGATTTAATTAGTGAACATCGTGCTAAAGGCACATATCAGCTGATCAGACCAGCCAACCTGCAGGGAAAGATGCGGGTTCAGAGTGCGAGCCCACATCAAAGCAAGGAATATGACCTATGATGTAAAGGGGTTCAAGGATTATAAAACATGATTGCTTTCTTTCATAAACAGTGCCACCCTTGTGCACAGGAACCATCTTGGTATTACAGCTCTGCTCCATTCACTTTTGTGGATCTGGGCTGCAGTACCAGTCATCACACAAGATTCCTGACAAGAGGCTGTCAGCATGTGTCCTATATTTAAAGGGAAGCAACCAGCAGGATCTTCATGTATAATGTAAAGTTAGTGCTATACTGGGGCTAGGATGCTGAATGTAAGCATACCTTCAGTTCGGAGATTGGATATTTTATTTTGGAAATATGTGCAAGTAAAGTTCTAGCAATGCACTATTTGATTGACAGGTGCAACAGGAAGTTAATATGTGGGTCGGGTCTTGCTATCTATTCTCGCACGTGTTTTCCTTCCTGGTCTTCCTTCCCCTGTCACCGTCATAGACGTTAATTTGGGGACAGGCAGACAGGGGCCGAAATAGATAGCAAGACCCGACCCACATATTCCCTTCCTGTTGCACCTGTCAATCAAATAGCAGTGCATTGCTGGAACTTTACTTGCACATATTTCTGAAATAAACTATCCAATCTCAGAACAAAAGCTATGCCTGGATTCAGCGTCCTAGCCCCAGTACAGCACGTGCTTTACTTTATATATGAAAATCCTGCCGGTTGGTTCTCTTTTTAAAGAAAAAAAAAATGAATTGGCTGACTTGAAGTTATTTAATGATTTTAAGATAGAAACTGGATCTGAACAATACGATTTGCAGGATCTTGGTCCAGCGGCCATGTCAGTACTCTACCGGGATCAGAGCTTTGCAGAGTCCCTACCACCTGTCGGCATCCCCGGCGTCCCTCCTGGTTAGTGCGCCCCCTGTAATGCCATGGTGCATGTCGTGCCACGGTGACCACGGTCCTGCAAATCTTTAGGTGACACAATAGGGGTCCTGCATTTATTCCTTCCTCTGCGGCGGTGGCCGCTGTGCTGTAGCGAGGCGGCTGCTAACCCCATGCTCTCTTCTTCAGTGAGTTTAAACAGGAGTCTGTATCGTGGGGAATCTTTCAAGAATTGAACACCAGGTAGTATCGGTTCCCCGCCATGCTTTGCCTGCGCAGGAGAGGGTCTCGGGTTGCTGGGTGTGTGGAGGGGTCGGTGGGGCCTAACAGTGCTTGTGCTGCATGTGCGGACATCGCTCCATGTATGACGTGTATTCTGTCCATATCCGCACATATGTCGGGGCTCCGGCTTCTTCTACAGATCGCTAATGAACCTGCTCTTCTGGGAAGAACGTCTAACATCTGAGGGTTTGCTACAGTGTGTGCACAATTATCTGTCATCTGTGTACTCCAGAGATGTGTGTTATCTGCACTGACACATTGTAACGAGAGTCATAGTCACAAATATCAGGTGTATTGAATGGTTCTGTTCTTTTAGACCCATCACACACCAGACCGGACCCTTAAACTCATTTATATACCCTAAATCCCTAATATTATTCACCGGGTTTCTAAAATTAATCAGAACCCGGACCTGCACCTATAAATCGGATCACAAGCTAGTCTCCTGGTCCTCTGCCCTTTCGGGGCCGCTGCCTTCATCAGGAGCTAATGTTTTGGGTGCGGACGCTGCCTCGGGTGCGGACGCTGCCTCGGGTGCGGACGCTGCCTCGGGTGCGGACGCTGCCTCGGGTGCGGACGCTGCCTCGGGTGCGGACGCTGCCTCGGGTGCGGACGCTGCCTCGGTAGGTCTCTTGAGATTCTTCCCAGGCTGGATTTCGGCCATAATTTGGGGCAATTGTTTAGTATTGCCCCTGGACCCCCACAGAAGGATATTGCAATGGATTTTAGTGCAGCTGCTGTCTTTTATCGCTATCCTTTGGGGGAGGAGGTGTCCATTCTCTGTATACTAAGCGAATCATAACCTGCACTTCCTTGTATGTATGTGACGCGTTACCATTGCTATATATATTGTGAGTTGGTTACTATCTACAACTGCGCTTAAAGGGATAGTCCTTTCCTGGGTGATGGACAATATGTATGGGTGTGCATGGATCTGCAGTCTGTGCGCATCTTGGTGCAGGAGATGTGAAAAACATTAAATATGAATGTCTTAGAAACTTTGTTCCAATATGACCGAGAGGCAAGTAAATGCCTGGTGTAGCGTATCCTGAACCATCATCCCTTTTTAAAGACGTTGTATCTCCATTAGGATTGCCTTCTACTATAAAGTACATTTTCTTCCCAGGGCTCAGTCCCAGGAGCGGCCATCGACAAACCCATTCATCCACCACAGGCAGAAGGAACTTGTGAACTACTGCAATCTGCTGCAGGAGCATTATCACCAGTGCTACGTGAAAGGTCAGAGCAGGGCATAGTATGGGGAGTGTGTGTGTGGGCGCAGTGTGGGGAGTGTGTGGGGGCGCAGTGTGGGGAGTGTGTGTGGGCGCAGTGTGGGGAGTGTGTGTGGGCGCAGTGTGTGTGTGTGGGCGCAGTGTGTGTGTGTGGGCGCAGTGTGTGTGTGTGGGCGCAGTGTGTGTGTGTGGGCGCAGTGTGTGTGTGTGGGCGCAGTGTGTGTGTGTGGGCGCAGTGTGTGTGTGTGGGCGCAGTGTGTGTGTGTGGGCGCAGTGTGTGTGTGTGGGCGCAGTGTGTGTGTGTGGGCGCAGTGTGTGTGTGTGGGCGCAGTGTGTGTGTGTGGGCGCAGTGTGTGTGTGTGGGCGCAGTGTGTGTGTGTGTGGGCGCAGTGTGTGTGTGTGTGGGCGCAGTGTGTGTGTGTGTGGGCGCAGTGTGTGTGTGTGTGGGCGCAGTGTGTGTGTGTGTGGGCGCAGTGTGTGTGTGTGTGGGCGCAGTGTGTGTGTGTGTGTGGGCGCAGTGTGTGTGTGTGTGTGGGCGCAGTGTGTGTGTGTGGGCGCAGTGTGTGTGTGTGGGCGCAGTGTGTGTGTGTGTGTGTGTGTGGGCGCAGTGTGTGTGTGTGTGTGTGTGGGCGCAGTGTGTGTGTGTGTGTGTGTGGGCGCAGTGTGTGTGTGTGTGTGTGTGTGGGCGCAGTGTGTGTGTGTGTGTGTGGGCGCAGTGTGTGTGTGTGGGCGCAGTGTGTGTGTGTGTGTGCGCAGTGTGTGTGTGTGGGCGCAGTGTGTGTGTGTGTGTGGGCGCAGTGTGTGTGTGTGTGTGGGCGCAGTGTGTGTGTGTGTGTGGGCGCAGTGTGTGTGTGTGTGTGTACAGTGTGTGTGTGTGTGTGGGCGCAGTGTGTGTGTGTGTGTGTGGGCGCAGTGTGTGTGTGTGTGTGTGTGGGCGCAGTGTGTGTGTGTGTGTGTGGGCGCAGTGTGTGTGTGTGTGGGCGCAGTGTGTGTGTGTGTGGGCGCAGTGTGTGTGTGTGTGTGGGCGCAGTGTGTGTGTGTGTGGGCGCAGTGTGTGTGTGTGTGGGCGCAGTGTGTGTGTGTGGGCGCAGTGTGTGTGTGTGGGCGCAGTGTGTGTGTGTGGGCGCAGTGTGTGTGTGTGTGTGTGGGCGCAGTGTGTGTGTGTGTGTGTGTGTGGGCGCAGTGTGTGTGTGTGTGTGTGGGCGCAGTGTGTGTGTGTGGGCGCAGTGTGTGTGTGTGTGGGCGCAGTGTGTGTGTGTGTGGGCGCAGTGTGTGTGTGTGTGGGCGCAGTGTGTGTGTGTGTGGGCGCAGTGTGTGTGTGTGTGGGCGCAGTGTGTGTGTGTGGGCGCAGTGTGTGTGTGTGGGCGCAGTGTGTGTGTGTGTGTGGGCGCAGTGTGTGTGTGGGCGCAGTGTGTGTGTGTGTGTGGGCGCAGTGTGTGTGTGTGTGGGCGCAGTGTGTGTGTGTGTGTGGGCGCAGTGTGTGTGTGTGTGTGGGCGCAGTGTGTGTGTGTGTGTGGGCGCAGTGTGTGTGTGTGTGTGGGCGCAGTGTGTGTGTGTGTGTGGGCGCAGTGTGTGTGTGTGGGCGCAGTGTGTGTGTGTGGGCGCAGTGTGTGTGTGTGTGTGTACGGTGGGGGAGGGGTGATCATACTAGTATCTGCCTTTCACTTGTGTTTTTGCTCCATCGCCTGTGTTTTTAGGCTTGTTCAAGGCTCTGCAGCAGTCCCTCTGGGTGTCCCAACAGGACCTCCTGTCAGCGATGGATTATTGTGAAGAGCAGCTGCAGGAGATCGATATCACCAACTTTCTAATGACCCTGTGCGGACATCTGCGCAGCTTCCGAGAAACGCAAATGGACACTGGGGCCTCCTCGATTCGGCGGGTGCGTAAAGCCAGCTTCCGCATAGGCAGCCTGGAGCAGGAGGATGAGCCGAGTGTACGTGACGGGGCCGTGCTCCCCTCCGAGTCCAGGTACGGAACTCCTCTTCAGGATCAATGCATACTGCAGCGTCATCCTTCATCACTGCCCTGTGTCTTATTACTGGTAGTCCTGTGTGTGTGTGTGTGTGTGTGTGTGTAGCTGGAATTTTAGGCTAATTTCATATTTTGGCCTCTGTTAAATGCATTCCTTACCCTGAGACTGATATGTCCTTCCAGTTCTGAACCTTTTTCCAAATAAACCCAGAAAAAAAATACTGTACCTAATTTCCTTTGCTGCGTAAGTTCCATATTTGGCTTGATCTTCCTTTGAACTACCTCCTTGAAAACCTATCCTAACCAATGGTTGGGGGATAGTCGCCTGCTACTGCATCTTAAAGGGGTTTTCCAAAGATGATACTTTACTGATCACAGTGGATTTAACTGCAGGGAACCCCGGCGATCACAAGAAAGAGAAAAATAGAGCATGCGCCCCTTCTCTTCATTCATTGTCTGTGGGACAGAGCTCAGCTCCAGCAGTTCATAAATCCAATTATTTCGAAATATAATTTTTATAGGAGGTGTAACTCTGCTTTTCTGATGTTATATGGTAGAATTCTAGCCCCTATTGGGGGTAGCTGATTTATACATCCACCACTAGAGGGAGCTCACTACATACAGATTTATACAGGCATCACTAGAGGGAGTTCACTACATACAGATTTATACAGCCACCACTAGAGGGAGCTCACTACATACAGATTTATACATCCACCACTAGAGGGAGCTCACTACATACAGATTTATACAGCCACCACTAGAGGGAGCTCACTACATACAGATTTATACATCCACCACTAGAGGGAGCTCACTACATACAGATTTATACAGGCATCACTTGAGGGAGTTCACTACATACAGATTTATACAGCCACCACTAGAGGGAGCTCACTACATACAGATTTATACATCCACCACTAGAGGGAGCTCACTACATACAGATTTATACAGCCACCACTAGAGGGAGCTCACTACATACAGATTTATACAGCCACCACTAAGGGGAGCTCACTACATACAGATTTATACAGCCACCACTAGGGGGAGTTCACTACATACAGATTTATACAGCCACCACTAGAGGGAGCTCACTACATACAGATTTATACAGCCACCACTAGAGGGAGCTCACTACATACAGATTTATACAGCCACCACTAAGGGGAGCTCACTACATACAGATTTATACAGCCACCACTAGAGGGAGCTCACTACATACAGATTTATACAGCCACCACTAGAGGGAGCTCACTACATACAGATTTATACAGCCACCAGTAAGGGGAGCTCACTACATACAGATTTATACAGCCACCACTAGAGGGAGCTCACTACATACAGATTTATACAGCCACCACTAGGGGGAGCTCACTACATACAGATTTATACAGCCTCCACTAGGAGGAGCTCACTACATACAGATTTATACATCCACCACTAGGGGGAGCTCACTACATACAGATTTATACATCCACCACTAGGGGGAGCTCACTACATACAGATTTATACAGCAACTACTAGGAGGAGCTCACTACATACAGATTTATATAGCCACCACTAGAGGGAGCTCACTACATACAGATTTATACAGCCACCACTAGGGGGAGCTCACTACATACAGATTTATACAGCCACCACTAGAAGGAGCGCACTACATACAGATATATACAGTCACCACTAGGGGGAGCTCACTACATACAGATTTATACAACCACCACTAGGGGGAGCTCACTACATACAGATTTATACAACCACCACTAGAGGGTGCTCACTACATACAGATTTATACAGTCACCACTAGGGAGAGCTCACTACATACAGATTTATACAGCCACCACTAGGAGGAGCTCACTACATACAGATTTATACAGTCACCACTAGGGGGAGCTCACTGTACTCATCCATATTCATTTGAACTTGTAGTGAAATAATGTTGTTTTTTCCTCAGTGTGGAGGAAGAGTTTGTGGAGCAAGAAGTTATTGAAGTGCCCACCCCTGAGCCGAGCCCCCGACAGTGTTCAGAGTTCCAGCTTTCACACCTGGAAACAGGACAGGCTTGTGAGGTGTCTCCAGACCTTCACCGCATCATACAGGTACTGTCTTACTGATAAGAGCTGGTTAATCTACCTGGTCTTAGGCTGGGGTCTCGTGTAGGGATCGGCGCCTCCCTACAGTGCGATGCGGCCTCTTCATGTAAGACGCACATGCTGTCGGCTGCATTATTACATTTATCACAACCCACGTGCAACTAATATTTCTTTGTCGCTCCATTGGGAGACCCAGACAATTGGGTGTATAGCTACTGCCTCCGGAGGCCACACAAAGTATTACACTTAAAAGTGTAAAGCCCCTCCCCTTCTGCCTATACACCCCCCGTGGGATCACGGGCTCCTCAGTTTTCATGCTTTGTGCGAAGGAGGTCAGACATCCACGCATAGCTCCACTGTTTAGTCAGCAGCAGCTGCTGACTATGTCGGATGGAAGAAAAGAGGGCCCATACTAGGGCCCCCAGCATGCTCCCTTCTCACCCCACTTTTGTCGGCGGTGTTTGTTAAGGTTGAGGTACCCATTGCGGGTACGGAGGCTGGAGCCCACATGCTGCTTTCCTTCCCCATCCCCCTTAGGGCTCTGGGTGAAGTGGGATCTTACCGGTCTCCAGGCACTGAGACCGTGCTCCATCCACAGACCCTGGGGAATCTGCTGGATATGGAGCGGAGTATCGTCAGGGACAGGGCCCTGCTACGTCAAGGTACTCTGTGTCCCCGTACAGACCGCGCGCAGACACACTGCAGCATTGCTGGGTGTGTTAGTGCGCCGGGGACAACAGCGCTGCGCGCTTGTGCCATTACTAACTACAGCTCTGCTGAGTGAGTCAATGTATTGGGAACTGCCGCGCCGGCCGCTGCTGTCAGTTTTACACTGCGGCGCGGCTGGGACTTGTGGTGCGCCGGGGACTTCCGCGCTGGCCGTGCATGTATGACGGCCGCGCTTATTACTCGAGTCCCCGGCTTTTGCGGCCTAGTTTCGTTTCGTTCCCGCCCCCAGGCCTGCCAGTCAGGGGAAGGGCGGGACGCTGTACAGAACGTCAGCGCCGAGGGCTGGAGTCTACTTTACATACTCCAGCCCTCACACTGGGCACAGTGGGACGCCAGTTTCCCGCACTTTGTCTGAGGCACGCCCACGGTCCGCCCCTCTTCACAGAACGCCGGCAGCCATTCCTGTGTGCAGTCTGAGCTGGAGAGGGGAGACAAGTTCTGGGAGACCCAGACACGGGATTCTGGCGACCACACACCCGCTTTTGAGCGGGCGGTAAGCAGCACCTCGGGTGCTGACCCCACTAGTGCCGAAGTGTACATTTGTATTTTTATGCTTGCATGCTATACATTGCACTGTACGGTCGCTGTTGATTCTTGGCTATATACCCTCCTAGATTGCTCAGAGGAGACAACAGCATGTCGTCCGCAAAAAGCAAGGGTGCCAAGGCACAGGCTTTCTATGCTGCTTGTACCGCATGTGAGGCTACTCTACCGGCAGGTTCCACTGACCCCCATTGTGTGCAGTGCTCGGCCCCTGTGGCACTTGCTCGGCCGGGTCCTCTGCTAGAGGTGACCCAGGGAGAACCACCTGTGAATACTGTCCAGGTGACGGGGACGGAGTTTGCAGTTTTTGCTGATAGATTGTCTGTGACTATGACTAAAATTCTAGAAACTTTGCAGTCTAGACCGGTAACTCAGACCATGGGCACTGTTGAATCATTGCTCCCTGGTCCCCCTCAGTTGGAACAGCTCCGGGCTCCGGGGGTGTCCCATGCATCCCAGGGTGAAGGCTCTGACACGGACGACAGTCCCAGACAGCCTAAGCGAGCTCGCTGGGAGCGGCCCTTGACTTCATCACACTGGTCAGGGTCCCAGCAGGAGGACTCTCTGTATGATGAGGCGGAGGTAGCTGATCAGGATTCTGATCCTGAGACCGCTCTCAATCTGGATACACCTGATGGTGACGCCATAGTGAATGATCTTATAGCGTCCATCAATAAAATGTTGGATATTTCTCCCCCTGCTCCTCCTGTGGAGGAGTCAGCTTCACAGCAGGAGAAATTCCATTTCAGGTATCCCAAGCGTAAATTAAGTACTTTTCTGGACCACTCTGACTTTAGAGAGGCAGTCCAGAAACACCACGCTTATCCAGATAAGCGTTTCTCCAGACGACTTAAGGATACACGTTATCCCTTTCCCCCTGACGTGGTCAAGAGCTGGACCCAGTGTCCCAAAGTGGATCCTCCAATCTCCAGGCTTGCGGCTAGATCCATAGTTGCAGTGGAAGATGGGGCTGCACTTAAAGATGCCACTGACAGACAGATGGAGCTCTGGTTGAAATCCATCTATGAAGCTATCGGCGCGTCGTTTGCTCCAGCATTCGCAGCCGTATGGGCACTCAAAGCTATTTCAGCTGGTCTTACACAGATTGACACGGTCACACGTACATCTGTTCCGCAGGTGGCATCCTTAACCTCTCAAATGTCTGCATTTGCGTCTTACGCGATTAATGCTGTCCTGGACTCTACGAGCCGTACGGCAGTGGCGTCCGCCAACTCCGTGGTTTTACGCAGAGCCTTGTGGTTAAGGGAATGGAAGGCAGATTCTGCTTCCAAAAAGTGCTTAACCAGTTTGCCATTTTCTGGTGACCGACTGTTTGGTGAGCGATTGGATGAAATCATTAAACAGTCCAAGGGTAAGGATTCATCCTTACCCCAGCCCAAACCAAACAAACCCCAGCAGAGGAGGGGACAGTCGGGGTTTCGGTCCTTTCGAGGCTCGGGCAGGTCCCAATTCTCCTCGTCCAAAAGGACTCAAAAGGATCAGAGGAGCTCAGATTCTTGGCGGGCTCAGTCACGCCCAAAAAAGACAGCCGGAAGACCCGCTACCAAGGCGGCTTCCTCATGACTTTCGGCCTCCTCTCTCCGCATCCTCGGTCGGTGGCAGGCTCTCCCGCTTTGGCGACATTTGGCTGCCACAGGTCAAAGACCGTTGGGTGAGAGACATTCTGTCTCACGGGTACAGGATAGAGTTCAGTTCTCGTCCTCCAACTCGATTCTTCAGAACTTCTCCACCTCCCGACCGAGCCGGTGCTCTTCTGCAAGCGGTGTGCACTCTAAAGGCAGAAGGAGTGGTGACCCCTGTTCCTCTTCAGGAGCAAGGTCACGGTTTTTACTCCAATTTGTTTGTGGTGCCAAAAAAGGACGGGTCTTTCCGTCCCGTTCTGGATCTAAAACTGCTCAACAAGCACGTGAAAACCAGGCGGTTCCGGATGGAATCCCTCCGCTCCGTCATCGCCTCAATGTCTCAAGGAGATTTCCTAGCATCAATAGACATCAAGGATGCTTATCTCCACGTGCCGATTGCTCCAGAGCACCAGCGTTTTCTACGCTTCGTTATAGGAGACGAATACCTTCAGTTCGTAGCTCTGCCTTTCGGGCTGGCGACAGCCCCACGTGTCTTCACCAAGGTCATGGCAGCAGTAGTAGCAGTCCTGCACTCTCAGGGTCACTCTGTGATCCCTTATTTGGACGATCTACTTGTCAAGGCACCCTCTCAAGAGGCATGCCAACACAGCCTGAACGTTGCGCTGGAGACTCTCCAGAGTTTCGGGTGGATCATCAACTTTTCAAAGTCAAATCTGACCCCGACCCAATCGCTAACATATCTTGGCATGGAGTTTCATACTCTCTCAGCGATAGTGAAGCTTCCGCTGGACAAACAGCGTTCACTACAGACAGGGGTGCAATCTCTCCTTCAAGGCCAGTCACACCCCTTGAGACGCCTCATGCACTTCCTAGGGAAGATGGTAGCAACAATGGAGGCAGTCCCTTTCGCGCAGTTTCATCTGCGTCCACTACAATGGGACATTCTCCGCCAATGGGACGGGAAGTCGACGTCCCTCGACAGGAACGTCTCCCTTTCTCAGGCGGCCAAGGAATCTCTTCGGTGGTGGCTTCTTCCCACCTCATTGTCAAAAGGAAAGTCCTTCCTACCCCCATCCTGGGCGGTGGTCACGACAGACGCGAGTCTATCAGGGTGGGGAGCAGTTTTTCTCCACCACAGGGCTCAAGGTACGTGGACTCAGCAAGAGTCCACCCTTCAGATCAATGTTCTGGAAATCAGAGCAGTGTATCTTGCCCTACAAGCCTTCCAGCAGTGGCTGGAAGGCAAGCAGATTCGAATTCAGTCGGACAACTCCACAGCGGTGGCTTACATCAACCACCAAGGAGGAACACGCAGTCGGCAAGCCTTCCAGGAAGTCCGGCGGATTCTGACGTGGGTGGAAGACACGGCATCCACCATATCCGCAGTTCACATCCCGGGCGTGGAAAACTGGGAAGCAGACTTCCTCAGTCGCCAGGGTATGGACGCAGGGGAATGGTCTCTTCACCCGGACGTGTTTCAGGAGATCTGTCGCCGCTGGGGGATGCCGGACGTCGACCTAATGGCGTCCCGGCACAACAACAAGGTCCCGGCTTTCATGGCACGGTCTCACGATCACCGAGCTCTGGCGGCGGACGCCTTAGTTCAAGATTGGTCGCAATTCCGGCTACCTTATGTGTTCCCACCTCTGGCACTGTTGCCCAGAGTGCTGCGCAAGATCAGGTCCGACTGCCGCCGCGCCATCCTCGTCGCTCCAGACTGGCCGAGGAGGTCGTGGTACCCGGATCTGTGGCATCTCACGGTAGGCCAACCGTGGGCACTACCAGACCGACCAGACTTGCTGTCTCAAGGGCCGTTTTTCCATCTGAATTCTGCGGCCCTGAACCTGACTGTGTGGCCATTGAGTCCTGGATCCTAGCGTCTTCAGGATTATCTCAAGAGGTCATTGCCACCATGAGACAGGCTAGGAAGCCAACCTCCGCCAAGATCCACCACAGGACGTTGAAGATATTCTTATCTTGGTGCTCTGCTCAGGGAGTTTCTCCCTGGCCATTTGCATTGCCTACTTTTCTTTCCTTCCTGCAATCCGGTTTGGAAAAAGGTTTGTCGCTCAGTTCCCTTAAAGGACAAGTCTCAGCGCTATCTGTATTTTTTCAGAAGCGCCTAGCACGACTTTCTCAGGTACGCACGTTCCTGCAAGGGGTTTGTCATATCGTCCCTCCTTACAAGCGGCCGTTAGAGCCCTGGGATCTGAACAGGGTTCTAATTGCTCTCCAGAAGCCGCCTTTCGAGCCTATGAGGGATGTTTCCCTTTCTCGCCTTTCACAGAAAGTGGCCTTTCTAGTAGCGGTCACGTCTCTTCGGAGAGTGTCCGAGCTAGCAGCGCTGTCATGCAAATCTCCCTTCCTGGTGTTTCACCAGGACAAGGTGGTTCTGCGCCCGATTCCGGAGTTTCTCCCTAAGGTGGTATCCCCCTTTCATCTCAATCAGGATATCTCCTTACCTTCTTTGTGTCCTCGTCCAGTTCATCAATGTGAAAAGGATTTGCATTAGTTGGATCTGGTGAGAGCACTCAGAATCTACATTTCCCGCACGGCGCCCCTGCGCCGCTCGGATGCACTCTTTGTCCTTGTCGCTGGACAGCGTAGAGGGTCGCAAGCTTCCAAATCCACCCTGGCTCGGTGGATCAAGGAACCAATTCTTGAAGCCTACCGTTCTGCTGGGCTTCCGGTTCCCTCAGGGCTGAAGGCCCATTCTACCAGAGCCGTGGGTGCGTCCTGGGCATTACGGCACCAGGCTACGGCTCAGCAGGTGTGCCAGGCGGCTACCTGGTCGAGTCTGCACACTTTTACCAAGCATTATCAGGTGCATACCTACGCTTCGGCGGACGCCAGCCTAGGTAGACAAGTCCTTCAGGCGGCGATTGCCCCCATGTAGGAAAGGGCCGTTTTACGGCCCTATCACGAGATATTATTTTACCCACCCAGGGACTGCTTTTGGACGTCCCAATTGTCTGGGTCTCCCAATGGAGCGACAAAGAAGGGAATTTTGTTTACTTACCGTAAATTCCTTTTCTTCTAGCTCCAATTGGGAGACCCAGCACCCGCCCTGTTTCCTTCGGGCTTTTTGTTTTTTCGGGTACACATGTTGTTCATGTTGAATGGTTTCAGTTCTCCGATATTCCTTCGGATTGAATTTGTTTAAACCAGTTATTGGCTTTCCTCCTTCTTGCTTTGGCACTAAAACTGAGGAGCCCGTGATCCCACGGGGGGTGTATAGGCAGAAGGGGAGGGGCTTTACACTTTTAAGTGTAATACTTTGTGTGGCCTCCGGAGGCAGTAGCTATACACCCAATTGTCTGGGTCTCCCAATTGGAGCTAGAAGAAAAGGAATTTACGGTAAGTAAACAAAATTCCCTTCTTAATGATATGATAAAAAGCAGCTGAAAATTTTAGGAAGGGGCTTCTTGGCGATCCCCTGTTGCTGGACGTGATGTGGGACCCCAGCCTCATGTCCACGTCTGTGCACCATGGATGGAGAAACATGGGAATAGTAGATAAGAGCATGGGGCTGACGCCTCTGATATCATGACTGATGGTCCAGCTCCTCCTCTTTGTTCCCTCCAGTAGATGTCAGAAGACAAATATCTAATGATCTTTTATTTGTTTTAGGATAAATTTCTTGCCATTGGAAGTCTTCATTTTAAGACCGTGCCATCAAACCCCCATTACTTCTTCTATTACCCGTCATCTCAGAGGAGAGAGGTGAGTGTCTTCTACATATCCTACATGGAGGGAAGTCTAGTGATGCATTTCCTAAGCATTGCATCCAGGTTCTTCCTTCAGCCCCATTATGATGTATAATATCCGGCTCCTCACTATGCTGCCGGCTCTTACTAATGTGACAGAGCGGCCGGTGGGGCAGAGCTCACTGATACCAGCGCGTCCTGTAATAAGAGCCACCAGGGTAACAAGTTCGTTCATGACCTTTCTTCCTCATCACCTGTAAGTGATCTTATGGAGAAGTGGAAGGAACCGCAGCAACTCAATCACGAAGTGGAGACCCCATAACGTTACAGTGTGGGTCAAATGCTGAGGAGCATCTCCTGACTCCATAACTGCAGAGTCCAGACCTCCTGTTGTAACCTCAACACAAACACTGCCTCACTGCTAAGATCTGCATGGCCAAACGGGATGCAGCAGCTGCCCAGCCCGAAGTGCGGCGCAGCAGCCGTGTAAAGCCGTCGCCACTGGATTCTGTAGTGTTTTGTGCATTGATATAGCAGCGTGAGCTATCTTATGGACCAGTTGGGTTGATGAATCTCAGGAGAATGTTACCTGCCTGACTGCATTGTGCCCAGAATAATGCTTTTTGCCATTATCAGGGATCAGCCCTGGCCCTTAAGTTCCAGTGAATGGAAATCTTAATACTTTAGCACAAGACATTGTGGACAGTTGTAGCTTCCAGCTTTGTGGGAACAGTTTGGGGGTAGGCCCTTTGCTGTTCCCCATGACTGTCTGTGCCCAGTACACAAGGTCCATACAGACATGGTTGGGGGTTTGGGTTGGAGAACGTGCCTATGTCCGGCGCAATCGGCCCTTTAAAATATAACATATAAAATATACGTATTTAAAATAAATATATATATATATATGTATGTATGTGTGTATATATGTATATATATATGTATGTGTATGTATGTATGTGTGTGTGTATATGTATATGTATATATATATATATATATATATATATATATATTATATATATTATATATATGTGTATGTATATAATGTATATAATATATATATATATATATATATATAATATATATATATATATGTATATGTATATATATATATGTGTGTATGTATATATGTGTGTATGTATGTATGTATGTATATATATATATATATATATATATATATATGTGTGTATGTATATAAATATATATGTGTATGTATATATATATATGTGTATGTATATATATATGTGTATGTATATATATATATATATATATATATATATATATATATTATACTCTTCTTTTTTTTTTTTTTTTTTTCCCTTTTCTCAACATTGGAGTGATGCTTTTAAATCTAACCCTTCAGCCCCCTCACTTTTCAGCAGCTTCACCTTCTATGCATGCTGCTATGCTGCTTTGGTTGCTCTCCCAGCAGTTCCAGTGTTTCCTGGAGGCCCCAGAGATGTCACACATCAATGCAAGTCTATGAGAGCCTTGTTCTGGCTCTCATAGACTTATATTGAGAGCTTATGACTTTAACTCCTGACTTCTTGGAAGTAAGAAGTTCTGTCCCAAGATGGTGCTACTGGACCAGAGTGGTCTTGATAAAAGGTGAAGCCGCCAGAAGGTGAGTAGATGATGTGGCAGGGGGCTTGGGATTTAGTGTCACTCCAGCTCTGAAAAAAGAAAAAAATATGCTGGAGTGGTCTTTATAAATTACCATTCCTAATCTAGATTTCCTGTATAGCCAATCATGTAATACCTTTAGCCATTATATATTTATTTTTTATTTTTTTTGTTTTCTGATCCTAATTTTCTCTTTCCTCTTTGTAATAGGAGGACAGCACTCAGGAAACGGGAGAAACTAAGCCCAGTGATGATATGGAGGTGTCAGAGGCAGAACAGGCCACGGAAGAAGGTGAATTCCGGGTTCTCTACATTCGTAGGAGTCTCCGCTACCCGGTGCATTGTAATGTCCTCATCTGTTCACAGGTAACACATCGATGGGGGGCATCACTACCGAGAGCGACCCCGATCTGGAGGTGGAATATCGGGACCACTCCGATAACGCAGAATCCATGTCTGAGTCAGAGACTGTAAATCAGGACGACGATTCCTTCAGTGTCCTCGGGGGGGACTCTCTGAACGGCCAGGAGATGTCGGAGATGGAGATGCCCCCTCTGTTCGTGCACCTCATCTGTTCGGTCACACACAAGAACCAGCACGGCTCCATGCCGGTCCTCACGCTGCCCACCTGCCTCGGTAAGTCCGCAAGTTACGGGGAGACCACCGCAGCGGTGAGGCAAAAAGAAACCGGATCTGATTCCTTACCATTTGTAAGATGTGCGCTCGCTGTTGGTAAAGTGGAAATGGATGTGTGCTGATCTGATGTCTCACAGCTGAGGGTTTGTTACAATTGTACGTACCCCACAGGGCAGCACAAACCTTTCTCCATGTCTGATGGTTAGTTGTAAAGTGTCGATCTTAAAAATGGCGAGGAATGTTAGAGCTCCCCCCCCCCCCCCCCCCCATCCGGACTGATTTGTGGCGGTTTCGGATGGAATCCCTGACGGAACCACTGAACAGGGTGACGATCGCAGTGTGAAGCGGCCTTAGAATTAATCTCGTGCTCTATCTGCAGGAGAAAAGCTTTAATCGCGCCTCTGTGTCGGCCTCTGTGTCGGCCTCTGTGTCGGCCTCTGTGTCGGCCTCTGTGTCGGCCTCTGTGTCGGCCTCTGTGTCGGCCTCTGTGTCGGCCTCTGTGTCGGCCTCTGTGTCGGCCTCTGTGTCGGCCTCTGTGTCGGCCTCTGTGTCGGCCTCTGTGTCGGCCTCTGTGTCGGCCTCTGTGTCGGCCTCTGTGTCGGCCTCTGTGTCGGCCTCTGTGTCGGCCTCTGTGTCGGCCTCTGTGTCGGCCTCTGTGTCGGCCTCTGTGTCGGCCTCTGTGTCGGCCTCTGTGTCGGCCTCTGTGTCGGCCTCATAATATTTTGGCTCCTACCTCCTTTTCTAGGTGAAGTGATCAGCTGCCTGGAGAACAGTGAAGATCTGCAGAGCATCTCGCTGGCCGACCTCAGCATTATGCTCGATATCTATGTACTTACTCTCCCCCTAGAAATCGAGGGGGTGAGCGACGACTCCCAACACACCCGGTAGGAACCAAGCAATGTAAACTGCTCTGATGTGCTTTATATTAGATGATGTCTGAGTCTACGCTGCAATATTGAGCTTGGACTATGGACATTTTTCTGTTTGTAGCAGAGATTCCCAAAATGTTAACTTTTTTTTTTTTTTTTTGTCTCAATTAACTTTTAGCCTTGGACCCTAAATGAACTCCCATCCCAGATTAGTCCCCCGAATCAATTTGAACCCCATAGCTCTAAATAATTCAGAACATAAAATTCATCCTGGGTCGGGCCCCCTGGGGGGAGGTTGCGCCTCTGGGGCCGGGCCCCCTGGGGGGAGGTTGCGCCTCTGGGGCCGGGCCCCCTGGGGGGAGGTTGCGCCTCTGGGGCCGGGCCCCCTGGGGGGAGGTTGCGCCTCTGGGGCCGGGCCCCCTGGGGGGAGGTTGCGCCTCTGGGGCCGGGCCCCCTGGGGGGAGGTTGCGCCTCTGGGCCAGCCCCTAAATTATTTCAACTACTAAATATCCTGCAGCGCCCCCACAGGAGACATTAAGAATGCCACCGTTCTTGTAGATATGGCAGCGACCTGCCCGGCTCTCCTGAGGCTCCTTGCAGCTTCTCTCCTCTCTGACTTATTGATCTTGGAGCCTTTTATTATTGCCGACTTCCCTTGGATGCAATATCAGAACTTCAATAATTTTTCTGCGGAAATAAGATACAAACGCCACCAGCAAATTTAGTTTCCATCATATTTTCATGTCCAGTTGTTAAAAATTATGATCAGATAGATGAAGCTGTGTAAGAATGAATACA